>NC_135559.1:8243758-8388758 GCF_964340395.1 Glandiceps talaboti
AATCCGTATTATTACATCTGTAATCCTGAAGGATTGAACTGTTCACACTGCATTAAACGTTTGCCTACAATATTCCCATTTATACACTTTGGTTGACAGCGACATATAATTGTGCCTCAGATCTTGCTCAAAACGTTGACGTCAGCAATTTAGTAATTTATGCTTTGAGGTAGAATCGAATGAAAATGAATCTACTTTGTTGGCATTTTCATATAACAACATCGCCCACACCACAACAACATTGCCCCACCCTACAACATCACCCACCCAAAGACAACATCACCCCACCCCACAACCTTTCACACAGTTGTGCATCCCCTCTTGACGCACTACAGTAAATATACATTAACTGTTAACCTTAAATACTTTTCCATAAATCATCTATCTTTAGAATTGACTGACCTGAATTAGCTTGTCTTCCTTGGAATGGAAGTCAAGGACACGACCAACATAGGGATGTGATAAATGTGTAAGGCAATCGATTTCATCACGCGTTCTACCATGGGGAAACAGTGATGGCAATATTTTTTCTTCGAGGAAAGTGTCACCCTGAGTAAAGAAATTCACAACGATTACCTCATGGTGGTCATGAGAGCGTGTTTGCTTATAGATATAAAAAAAACTCTAAGACTTATACATACCATCATATTTTGCTCTCAAAATCGAAATATATGTTAATTTAGCAGATATAAATATGAACAGGCCTATATATGTATGAAATATTTTTGAAATCATCTATGGACTCCATTGACTAAAGGACTGGTAAGGCTGAACTTGCACATCAATATAACACTACACTTGAAATAGTGAAATTGGTTTACCTTCCGCCCGAACTGATAGGTACCATGAGCTGAACTTTGTTCATCAGATGCTGTTATTTCATCTGGATGACAGGCAAGTATATTCTGTAATGTATACAAATATTATTTATGTATGACTGTGTTGTGCATAGTGTAAGTCAGTCTAAGCTGAAGCGCTGGGAGAGGAGAGCTATAGGTCTATCCCCGCCACATATTGTCACAGACATGCACACAACAAAAAGGGTTCTTGTTTTGCCTTCGCTGGCAGAGTTTGGCTTTAGGGACACGTCACTCTACTATGACATTGGGCGCTTCCACACCATTCCCTAGACCTTCCGACATCTCACAAAGCCAGTGTTCAGGGGGTTTCTTGGTCGAGTACGCCCAATCCAGGCAACCAATTTCAGACTAGACAGTGGATATATGTCATCCATTCCCCGCAGACGACAGAAGGATCACAGAAGGTAAGGAATCCATGGCAATTTTATCCCTACAAAGCATGTGGCTAAGTGACCCCACTACGTAGCAACAACAGAAGGGGCAGCAAACAAACCTTATTATTATAACAATATATTCAAATTTCATATTTGTTAAATTTTGTAATATTCAATTGATTAAAGTCTCACATACTAATTCTGAATTACTTACCGTTCTGCTTCCTGTGTAGCGCACAGCTGAGGGATACTCAAAGGCATCTCTAAGGTCTCCTGGGATTCCCTAAAATAGACATCATTTTGACTTTTACAAAACATGATATCAAAAAGTGCTTTGAATATCATAATATAGATACCAATCCATTACAGTTTTGTGTTGGTTAACATTTCATAAAATTGCATGTGTAATTTCAACATCTTCAATTTTTCTCATGTATGTATGTATGTATGTATGTATGTATGTATGTATGTATGTATGTATGTATGTATGTATGTATGTATGTATGTATGTATACATACATACATGCATGCATGCATGGATGAGTGTGTGTGTGTGTATGTATGTATGTATTTATTTATTTATGTACATGTATGTATGTATGTATGTATGTATGTATGTGTGTGTGTGAGAGAGAGAGAGAGAGAGAGAGAGAGAGAGAGAGAGAGAGAGAGAGAGAGAGAGAGAGAGAGAGAGAGAGAGAGAGAGAGAGAGAGTGAGTATAGCTTTTTGAATAAGAAAGGGACTGTACATTGCCTTACCCTGTCTGGCTCAGTCGGTTGTTGTTGGTCTCTTTCAGGTGGAGGGTGCAACATTGATATTTCCATTGGCCCTTGATACAAGATAAGTTGATAAATTACATGAGTTGGTAATTGTTATTTTTCGGACGGCGAAATTCACACAGGACTGATACATCCCTTGACAAAGCTTTTAATAAAGAGAAGTACTCGCGTAAGACATAACCAAAGTATGTGTCGGGTTTGTGTGACATAGGGGTCAAATGTCAAACTCCGAGAACCATTTTCAGAAAATTTTCATTTTCAAGAACAGAACATTTTTATTCTCAATGCAAAGTATGGTTTGTTTTTCAAAAAGAACCCGAGACAATTAGACATTACAAGGAATTTTCCTACTTGCTAGTTGTGTTCCTATATTTCGTAGTTTGCATATATGTGACGTCAGGTGTATTTTTAATCCCTAAATCTCTTCAAACCTCCATTGGTTCTGTCGTGCAAAAATCATGGTCTTATTCAGAAGAAAAATATGTTAAATGATAGATCACAGGGATACATACCAAGTTTCGGACATTGCGATCGGTATAGTTTCATTTTTTCCGAAAGCTCCTGAACAGTTTTCCGTTGCTGGGGACGTAGCATTAGACTTCCCAAAAGGATTGCATGTAGTTCATCAGGTATGCAGGCTGGTTGTTTGATCCGGACACCCCATAAAACCTAGAAGAGTGAGAAAAATGTATCCTTCTGATGTATGTAAATATTTGTATGAATTTTAGTCCAGGTACAGTAATAGTTGTTCATATGTGACGTGCAAAAATAAAACGAAAATAAATATTACTAGGGACGATAAAAATCTAACTTATACGGTTACTTTTCAACGTCACTGCATGTGTGTCTATTATGACAGGTTTACGCATGTACAGTTTCTGTACGGTCCCGATATCAATGACAAATTCTTCGTTGCACCTGACGTGGTTTTTAAGATCTTAACTGTTTGCAACACACCTGCTGCACAACTTCATCCGACGTCATACCATAGAGTTCCGTGTATGGTTGACAACCATGTGTCAGAACCTCATATAATGCACATCCAAGCATCCATGAATCTGACTTTCTTGAGAAATGGTGGGGCGCCAACAGAGATTCTGGTGCACTCCATCTCATCGGTATTTGATCTTCCTTTGTACCTGTGAAACAGACATTCCTATGAGAACAGTCTTTCAGGCTTTAGCCTGTTGTCATCATGGTCGAATGATGAGAATGTCCAGCTTTGAAATATGAAAATGCGTGCGCTTGTTTGACCCTTGCCACTGCAATGGCAAAAAAGCTTGTGGAATAATGATTCCCCATGAGTTCTGTCACAACAGCTGATGAGGACAAATCACAAAAGAGGACTACTGGGATACTGAACTTCACCTAAAATTCAATGTTTAATGTAAATTTCTGACAATTCAGCAAAGCTAGTAGGCTGTAAGGGTGTAAGGTATGCCACAGACAATATCTTCTTAGTTGTCTGTGGATATGTACAGTAAAGATTCCTTACCTAGATAACAGTTGTTATCAACTTCCTTTGAAGTGTCTTCTCCTATTGTCTCGTAGTCCTTATAACGACCGTATTTCCCGCCATCTGGCTTCAATTCCCTGGCCAGCTCAAATCCGCTATACTTCAGTGTGAACTTCTCATAGCCATTTGCTTTAATACTGAAGTTCTTGGCGACAACATCTCTCAAAACGATATTATTTTCATTGCAGAATTCCACTGCATTGATCATAGGATCGCATAGGGTATTTAGCAAGTCACGTAAGGACATCAGCTGTTCACGTTTTACGCGATATGTCAGGAACGTAACGAGATTTTCTCCATGACATTCTGTCATCATAAAGACCGGAGAGGGATTTCTCTGAAATCCCAGAAGATCGATTATATACTTGTGTTGATGAAGTTTCTTCAAGATGTTGAGCTCTCTGTCGAACTGATCAAGGGGTGTTTCCTGACCGACTTTTCCATAGATGGCACTTCTTTTCGTAGAAGGCTTCAAGTAATTGCATACTAGGACGTTTACAATCTCTCCGAAAAATCTACCTTTCCACATCCAGCGATGAGTGTCTGGCCTTGACTTTGGGACAGGAACACCTGGACTTTTGGCACACAGTGCTATCTTCTCGCAAGACCGTGTAATAAAGTCCTTGTTAATGTTATTGAGATCTTCAATCGATACATCTGTCATTTTGGCATCCACCCAAGGAGTTGATTTTTTCAGGACCGTTCTTCTCTGTGCCATTTCTGCTACAGCTGGGACATAGTGATAAATCATTGATTTGAAGCTCCCTCTCATGGTCTTCTTTAACTTATCACTCGACCTCTTTAAGGCTTCCTCCCAAAATTCATTGTAGCCAAGGCATTGACTGTCAGTATCGCCTTTCAAAAGCTGCTGACATATTGCCGCTGTTAAGAAACAATGAAATGATCTCAACTTTTGAGGATAGGAGCATGCACAGTAATATATAATGAAAACTTTGTCTAAAAATTGTATGGTATATCAAGGATCATATGGCTGCACGACCAAAGCTGACACAATTAAATTATTCAATGTACATATTGTATAGTGAATAGGTGAATCCCGGGATGATGGAGCAGTACTTCCAAGCGGGTAAGTAACATCCAAATCGGTTAGGGTTTTTGCATAAAAATCCCTTGTTCGTGCAAAAACTTCCTAAACATCAGGTGGGTAAGGACTTGTATCCTTTTAATGTTGAATAAAGTTCTCCAATCCTCCAGCCAAAGATAAATTCAGAAACGTAATATTAATCATGCCACTAGGAAATTAGAATGGGTAGGTGGTTGTGTTCCCCGATAATGACCTGTGGGTATGTAGTATTTTATGTGTACCCTATTCATGGTCCCTATTTCGCCGGGGGAAAAAACAGCCTTGGACAAGAGTATGGCACCTTTGCCGCACACTCTGGATAAAATTTGTTCTCCGAGTACGGAGGACGTTGATGAAGCTTATAGATACTTACTGTCATCATCAGCATTCTCCAGAAGTGTTGTCAAGACATAATGTACTGTCATAATCTGCATCTCTGTCATGTTACTACGTTTCTTCACGAGGATGTAGATAAACCACTGAAGTTTGTTCAGAAAACATCCTTTGGTATCATCCGGAGAATAGAGAACCTATGATTTCAAAAATTTATAAAAAAAGAATTGGTAGTGATGATGATGATGGTGGTGATGATGATGGTGGTGGTGCTGGTGGTGGTTGTGATGATGACGACGATGATGTTGTTGTTGTTGTTGTACGTTATTGTTGTTGTTGTTGTTGTTGTTGTTGTTGTTGTTGTTGTTGTTGTTGTTGTTGATGATGATGGTGGTGATGATGATGATGATGATGATGATGATGATGATGATGATGATGATGATGATGATGATGCGAAGGAGGTCGTGAAGGAGATACTGACTTACTCAGTTTGAGAAGACTAATTTATGGCATATTTTATCGAAAACGTGTAAACAGTATAAAAAGTTGATGGTACACATACTACCAAACTAGACAGAGTATCGAGTTTCAATTAAGCGGCACTTTTTGTGGTGAATTACGCAAACAACGTATATAAACATACAGACACTAAAAGTGCGCATGCACTTAAAATGTATCTCACTATGAACGCAATTGAACAGTTTTGTGTTTGAACTTCCTCGTCTTATCAGCCAGTTGACAAATGGAACCTGGTACAGAGAAAGTAAACAAATGAATTGGACTGTATAACACTTGGCACAGAATGTTGGAACAGCAGAGACTTGTATTACACATCATGGTTTGATAAGAACAGTTTTATGCCTCTTTATGTGTATAGGAATTGGCAGGGGAACTTCAAATTTGTTTGTGAACGGTAACTATTATGTAAAGAGGCCGCACATCTGCTCCTATCAAAAGAATGTAATGCTTGTCTCTCTGTACATCCAACATGCTGTGCCAAGAGTTACTAATCCAATTCATTTGTTCACTTTCCCTGTTTGTAACAGGTTCGTTCATCAACGACCTGATGTCTGCGCGTGTAATTTGTAAAACAAATGTGTGAGAGACTTTAAAAACATCATGCCACCTAATTGAAATTCTATACACTCTCTAGTTTGGTAGTACCGTGGTTAATTTCATCAAGCTCACATAAAGGAGACTTACCGCAAATTCAAAGTGTCGCAATGTCAGATATGTGTCAAAACCATCGATGTTACCGACTTTTTCTTTCTTCTTTTCGTTATCGAGGAGAACATTTTGCAGGACTGAGGCTAACGAATCTAATTTGCTGCTACTTGGTCTTGATGATAAGCGACCGACAGGACTTCTCACTTTTTTCCATATCCAAGTGTCTGCATCCTGACGAATTCGTTCCAGGCATTTCAAGCATATGCGTATGCTATACTCGACCTCGTGTCTGCGGTCATCCTCGCCAGTATTAACCGTCGACGTTTGGGTCAAAGCATGCAGTTGGGAATTCAAAGCCCT
This sequence comes from Glandiceps talaboti, assembly GCF_964340395.1. Lineage (NCBI taxonomy): Eukaryota > Metazoa > Hemichordata > Enteropneusta > Spengelidae > Glandiceps > Glandiceps talaboti. The sequence goes on from NC_135559.1 coordinate 8,250,233, forward strand.
TACAGCGCGACTAGTGTCACTTGGCATAGTGATAGTACCAAGTAAACGACAGAAGAGAATAGCTGTAAGAATATCTTTATACGCAAGGATCGTTTCGAAGGCTAATTTCGGTGATGTTTTATCAGATAAAGAGGTACGGATAATGTCCTCGGAATCCAGGAGGGATTTTACACTGTTGCCAACATTTGACCCTTCATGTGCAGTGGGGTTGTAGAGGGGTGCAAGAACATTCGCTTTGATATGCTTTCTGTATGTGTTCAGAGCAGCTATCGTGACACTTTCGCTGGACGCCTTGAATAGTTCGGTCAAGAAGTCTCCATCGTGATAATGAGCAGGAATTTCTTTATGTATTACGTATTGTTCCGTGCGTTTCAACGCTTCTGGTGATATATCTTTGCCATATGATAGCAATCTGTCGATTCCATCCTCAATTTTGAACTTGACACCGAGCTTTTCAAGTTGATTATCTGTAGGAAAACGGGACAACATCACCTTAATAAATCAAGTCCAAGGGAACGAGCAGAATTATTCATGGCGATGTGGTGGGGTTGATAACAGAGTGGGAGACCAAAACAAATGGGACATGTGTTGGGGCGATGAAATCCTGGCGGTCTGTAGGAGAGGGACTTGTGATTGTCAGTTAAAGTGAAGCAAAGACCTGGAAATTCCTGACTCTGTATTCTCTGAACACACGCACGCACGCACGCACGCACGCACGCACGCACGCACGCGCGCGCACGCACACGCACACACACACACACACACACACACACACATATATATATATATATATATATATATATATATATATATATATATATATATATATATATATATATATATATGGTAATTATAATCGAATATGATTGCCTCTAATCTGCATTCACAAAAAAGGTACACTGAAAATGAATTGTCAATCAACCAGTTGTTACCATGCAACGTTTTGTAGTTTTGTCGAATTAACTCACTTTCTTTCTTTATAAGGTCATGTCTCACGTGTGGTCCAAAGTGCCGTGGCATGGGATTCTCCAGATTGTCGATAGACATAAAGTCGTAATCTGCAGACATCTCATCCATCGTCAGTTCACAGTCGACCTCGCTTATTCTTGGAAGCACACTTTCTGTATCCATTGTTCGTGGTCTTCTCGGACTACCACCACCACCACCACTGCTACTACCATAACCAAAAATGCTCGACTCTGTTGTAACTGCAGGAAATATAACCACCATATAAATACCAGTTTAATCGCAAGTTTGGGATGTGTTCTATGAATTCGGTAAACATGCATAAAATTCGTTGTTTTGCATACTTAGTCTGGTTTATACTTTGAAATTGCCTTAATACAGCATAAAAACATCCAGACCTTCTAGAAACGAAAGTGGGGCACATCAGCCCGACCCCCACCCCCATCCCCACCCCATCCACCAATGGTATCAGTCATCAGCTGCAGATTCCAAGACTTTACTGTTTACAACCCGCGAAAAAAGAACGGTGTGTTTGCCTACTCGTGGTAAACATGCAAAGACATACAGTCACTGTGTAATTAGTGTCGATAACTTATCAAGTCATAAATACCACAGGAGCCATGTTCACATAATTCTGGTTGAATGCTACACGTTATAATAATCATGTATGACTGTTAGTGTTATATCAATTTGTAAATTCCACAGACATAACAAACTGATCAAAAGATCACGCCTCATCTGAGTCTACATTATAAGGCACCCGCTGTTGTTTTTGTATCAGTTGTATTGTTGTTTTTACCTAATTTTGTCATGATTGTCAATCTTTCCGTAGCTCACTTCATTCAAGTGATTTACGGACAAATATTAGTCTGTGATGTATGTCCAATCTAATTCTGGGTCAATATAATTTACCTAGCTGTTGAAAAATGTGGATGGAGTGATATTTTAAAAAGTTACTGATGGGTGGGGGTCACACTGTTTGGCTTTTTGTGTGAAGATCGAATTTGGTCGAAGGTGTTTTTTTCAGACAATACATTGATGTATTAGTAATTGGTAAGAAATATATCATCTCCGGTTGGGATTCTCAACCTCCAAATGCCTATGATGTGGGAACGTCTACTACTTCTAGCCTGTGCTTAACTCAAGTCTACACTCTCTCGTTCGATCGACAACAACCTCGTATCCAGTGAGTGTCAAAATGTACGTCACAGTGATCGGGATAAAACACTTTCACTCGATTTGGCCGATACTGAAGAAGAAATTCCTATCTTTGCTATAGGTTGTTTAACTTTTTTTCATCTCTAAATCACAATGGAAATATGTACTGGAGAATCGTTGGAAAATGAAGTAGTTCTGGACAAACTTTTTGATTTCCCAACGGCAACGAAAACAAGTCCCAAATTACGATCACAATAACTCATTATATTTGTTATAATATACCTGAATCGAAATCATTATTCGATATGCCCCTCCATCTTCGCTTCGTTTTCTGCTTTTCCCGACGAGCAAGGTATTTTTTGACATCTTTGACAAGTTTGCTGCTCATACGATCGCACGCCTCTTTGTCGTCTGCATGTTTTGTGAAGTCGATATTTGTTATTTTGTCGAAACACTTCGGTATATGGCATTCTGCTTCGGCTTTGACACAAATTACCATGTGGTCTTTGTACCAATTTTCGGCCAATAACCATGTAAACATGCTGTCGTCGTATCGCACGTTGAACGCTTTAGTCAGGGGAAGAATCGTGACCGGGTGGTGCTTCACTGCCCGTCGTATAAGATCCAATAAATGATATCCTAAGGGGAAATCTCTTTCCTCATAAAAACAAGAAATTCCCTGACTTTCTAATGGGTTGATTATTTTTTCCTCTGCCCATTCAGTATCATCTTCATCTGCACAAAGCACAAACACACTGTGATTACCAGCACGGGTTTTAACAATTGAACCTGCCAATAATTATAAGAAGAGAACTGATTTGAAGATTGACCGTAGACATTACATGAAATAATTATTATATAAAAGTATTAACAATATGAACCAGATTTGAAATGAATGAAATTGGTCCAGTCAGCTAGACCTCATGAGAGTAGGCCGTACTGTAAAATTATTTTAATCACATTGCTAACTATGCTAATAAATAACACATACATACACACACACACACACACACACACACACACACACACACACACACACACACACATACACACACACACACACGCACGCACGCACGCACGCACGCAGGCTGGTAGACAGACAGACAGACAGACAGACAGACAGACTATCTCATCGCTATCTCAACATGGAAATTTGTTACACATTTTCCAAAGTTATTCAATATAAATTCGTTCGTATTAATTCGTCCTAGTATCTTAATAAATTATTACACTAATGTTCTCACTTGACAGAAACCTAAATTATTCAAACTTTTCGAATCACTGAATCAAACTTCTGTTTGTACCCGACATTATTCACTTCAGTATTCGAGCTTAGTAACCAGCTGTTGTCACGTGATCGACTTTGATAGCATTAATCAATCGAATGGTTATTTTATTTTTGAAAATTCGCCTGAAATCATGACGAGGTCAGTGGCAAGAAAAGTGAGTTAGAATTAGAAAGGTCATCAATAAATCATCAAATACTAGGTAACTAAGGGAATATGAAGTGAGGAAGCAGAACTTGTCAGCTCCAATTTCCTCCTTATCCACAAACTATAGAATTCAATATGATTATAATTGAGTTGACGACATATTGTGGCCAACACATTTGTCTTACCTGAACTGTCTGACGATGTCGATGCACAAGTTTCAACCAAACTGCCGTCATCTATGGTTTAAAATAAGGAAATGTACAAAGGTAAAATTATAATCACATGAGTTCAGTGTCCCCCAGTGCTCTGAACGCTTGTGGACGTGGAGGGCCACACAAACGTTAGAGGGCGCGCTTGTTGACAGTGCGAGGTATGTATTATTATATTGTAAACTTATATTCGAAAACACGTGATAAATGACTTTACTGATGACATTAATATGTTACTTCCTTCAACCATAGACAATGGAGAAGAAATTCACTGGCTATGATTCAACCGCAAAATACTCGTGAACCACGGGTTTGTCACTTGAAAGTGCTAGCGACTCGGCACCTTAAGACACCCATACTCTCCTTAGCTGAACAAAGAAAATACAGGGGAATAATACTAATTGTTCATGAAAATTAATGTATTCTGAAATAAGTCAACTAGTTCTCGTACAGTGTGTTGTCAAACCCACGTAGTCCATCCCTGATTTATTCACTGGATGTCCTAGTTAACCCATCGTGAACTGCATGTGTACACAAACGTTTATTCCTTCTCAACATGTGTTGCTTAGTAGCAGTTGTCAGTTATGAAACATTTAATTGTTAATGTTTCTGACACATATTTTTTGACCCAAAGCAACGCAATCAGTTAATGAATGACATGCACTTATATGAAAGACTGGCGTTTTTGACCCTAACATTTTTAAAATTTATACTACATGTCGGCCATCAGCAGTGGGTGTGATGTGTTGGTACATGGTTTATATCTCAAGTAAAGCTCATTGTGCCACAAATTAAACTGTTCTCCACTAATCATCAAGTGAAGTGTCTTTTTATAAGTAATTTGATGGTTTTTAGCGAATATATCTTTGGTTGATTGATAAAAAGAATGGCCAAGTTGCAGCTAGTGTGGGTTTAAAAGCATATGCTTACGAAGTCGCAAAATTTCATCGACCAGAGAGACGCATATATACTTTTATAACACTGGTTTCATAAATTTAACATTTTCTGTTCACGGCTTTGTTTCTGTATTTCCTAAATTTAGAATTGAATGGAATATGATGATTTAAATATCCGACAAACAGGAATCCCAGGGCATTATTAGTAAATAGTTGTGAACATGGCAAATCTAATGACTTGAAAATAAATCTTGCAACATCACTGTGTCATTAAATTTTTTTTATTGTTCTGTAAATTAATAAATTGCGATTACCTTGAATGGTACAGTTGCGTTGTTGTTGTTGTTGTTGTTGTTGTTGTTGTTGTTGTTGTTGTTTGGTGGTGGTGGTGGTGGTGGTGGTGGTGGTGGTGGTGGTGGTGGTGGTGGTGGTGGTGGTGAAAGTTGGAAATAATACTTTATTCAATGTTCATTTGTACTACAGTGATACGTAAGTAACATTTGAATTAATGTTTATTACATACGTTAGTTCAATTGTATTAAAGGACTAACTGAGCTTAAACATTCAAATCAACAGAAGTAGTCACAAACCATCTTGGTCTGAATTACTCGAATGAAACTAATACAAACAAAATTTCTTTGAAAAGCTATGTACGTTTGTTAAGAACTGAACAGTACATGTATGTAATGAATTTATGAATTAGAGTAAAGTTCTTACCTGAGTTGAGCCTGAGGAATGAAGCCATTTTGATTCCAGCTATTCAGTAGTGGTACACGTTTGTATATACACCGTTTCCTTTCACTGTGACACCACTGGGTTGATTAAAATCAACAGCAGCTAGATTGAGATAGCCTATTCAAGTTTGGATGTTATATCAAGGGTTGTCTACGTATGGTATTGAAGCTGTTGGTAAAAGCGTAATCAAACTGTATGTACACATGTCAACTATTTAAAAGTTAAAGTTAACGTATGGTTATAAGTGCCAACTACAGTACTAGTGCTATAATCCGTGACTTGTATTTCCATGTCTATGCGGTAGAGCCAACGACTCGTGGCCTTTTCTCGTTATACAATGTCTTATTGTGTATGTGCCAAGACGAACTTTGTACCGTAAGGGAGACTTCAGTCATTACGGGTGTGGTGGGCAAGGGAATTGTGGAGTGGGTCTTATATTGTAAATCGGTTTTTGGTGGCGTGGCACATTTAAATGGTGTTGTATTATTCTTATTATTAAACACAGTAAAATCTGAGAAAATCGACCCCTTTATAAACCGATATTGACCTCGGTCAAGGCATTCCCAATATTGGTAGAGCGCCCGTCTCGTCTTTAGGGGTCTGGTCTCTAGTTCTATAAGTTTGGTCCAAGCACCTGGGATTTATCAATGCAGTGCCTTTAGTGAAGGCCTTCACTTAATTTCACAATGTACGTAGTGGGGGAAAAACTAATGCAATCAAAATCATTGATGTACGTGGTGGCAGCTGTGGGATAGAGTCCTTGCCATTGAGTCTCAGAATCTGATCTCTTTCCATAGCTGATAAAACTTTTAGGCAGTTTTTGTTTTCGCTTTTAAATATTTGAAAATCGAGAGAGGGTCACGTTTTAGGGAAAAATTCAGAGAGGGCCACATTTTAGAAGATGGAATCAGGAAATCATCTGATCATGTGACAGACTGTGCTTACTAATACCCCCCCCCCCCCCACACACACACACACACACCGTATTATTGAAAGCCCCAATTAAAGTAGGCCCCGAAGCGTAGGCGTACTGTGTGTCACTCGTGTAACTGATTAATATCTGCCCTAACCCACCTTTTGCAGTCTACGCGATGTTTACTCGATACCAACAAACAATACAATTTCGTCGACAATAAACAGAAAAGCTACACAAGGTCCCTATGTTTTACTAGCGTCACCTATATCGATTACTGGTATGTGAATATTTCAGCGATATTACACATGTTATTTTTGCAATAAATTACACACCGTACATTAAAGTTAGTTGACAGAATATTCTGACCCCTAACCAAACAATGCATGAACGGGTGTTTTTTTTATTAAAAGTGCTCAAATGAATATCTATAAATGCCAAAGTAGAAAATTGGCTAAGAAATGTTGAAATTCAAGACAATCACCCCTTTTCACAAGGCACAATGACGATGTGTCCCACACGACAATCGAAAGCGTAAACCACCAATAATACACAAGAGATTTTTATATTGTATGGCACTCCACCACCCTCCCCACCCCCAACCCTGCCTGGTGGAGATGTATAGTTGTATGGTACATTAATGTAATGGCGGGCTTCACAAGGATAAATCTCACATTGAACTTTACCCTATACTTAGAAATACATAGTCTGCTCAATTGTGTTTTATAGCTTAACCGTGACAGCTGCTGGAGGAAAGGGTGTGAGAAGGGTATCTCCAAGAATTTTTGCAAATGTACCAAGATATATCACTCCTGCAGAGGTTACTTTGGCTCAAGGAGTCATAAAGAACAACACATTTTTCAAATCCTCCCCCTTTAAGTCATCAGAATCCTCAAGCCCCCCCCCCCTCCCGCCTTCGTAACTCTAAATTCGTTCGTGCCCCCTTTCTCCTCAACTCCCCACCCCGTACATTCTGCTCTAATGAAATTTATAAATTCGTACTATGATTGACATGCATGACATACAACTTAAACTTTTAATATATGATACCTAATCTAAAGAGATAAGGAAGTGTTCAACGTCTTCTGAGAAAAAAGGCGTGTGTATGATATAATGAAATAAACATAACAACCCTGACTTATTAATGCTGACAGTTTCATCACTGCAAAGGAATGCTCTCCCACGTTTGAGTTTATGAAGGGTTCAAAAGGATACTGTAACAAGCGAGAGTGTTTGAATTTACAGCCCATGGGTCATCCGAGTAGGCGAGAAATGAAGTTAGTAAACAACAGATGGCCCTTGTTACCAGTAAATGTGAATCAAATTACTCGGAAACACTACAAACCTAAACTATTTGATAAAATCTACTTTCAGTTAGTCAGGTTATGACAGTGGTAAAGTATAGAATTGAAAGGTTGTTTGTTACTGATAACATAGAATAGAACTTATTAATATGATGGCACATATTCTTTGGTACATTAATGCAAATTTTCAAATATTCTAGGTTTGGACAATGGACCAATTCTTTTAGTCCAAGGGTTACTGGCAGTAAACATGGCTCTATTGACTTATATCCAACCCCACCTCAATAAATCATATGGTGTACCCCTAAGGAACAAACAGGTGAAGGTAAAATTCCTATACGTTCGCCTACATATACAATATCATTTCCCTACTTCAGCTCAGGAATCTTTCCGTAATTACAAGGCGAAGGTTCGGGGAAAATCCCACTTGGGCTGTTGAGTAGAAAATGCCCCTGATCCCCCCCCCTTGTAAATACTGAAGACTACCTTATCGAAAGACGTTTGCCTTCCAACAAGAGCGATTTGCTGTTGGAAAGTTCCGTCTTAGATATTTGTGTATGATACGTTTGACCACTACATGTATTTACATAGCCGCCATATCTAAATGCAAATTGCGTGTCCGACGTTTTGGCCAAACGTTTAATACATTGTTGTGTTTTTATACGAATAAAGTGAGAACCGGGTACACTATAAGGATATAGACGTACGTACACATAAAGGCCGACCTTATAAGTTGTAAACAGACTTAACTCGCCATATATAAAGTGTCTGACGTCGAAATTATGTCCAAAACTACAACGATTGACTTCGTGACGTTTAGAGTTTTGTCACTTACATTTGTTGTTATTTGTTCTGTTGTTCTGAAAAATAACATTTGGTATTAGCCCCCCACCCCCATGTGTACTTGTTTCTGTTCTATGACAATCTTTCTCGTATTAAAGTAATTTCAAAACGAATTGGAAAATGTCACTGATTGTACATTTGAGTGAAAAAAGCAAACCTTACTCACCTCAGACTTCAGTCACGTTCCATGAAAGTAAAATGTCTACAGTGTCAGTACAGGTCATTGGTTTGCTTTTGATACGCAGAACGAAACTCGTACTTCAGTTCTTAGACTATTGTAAATTGGTTTGTATTGATTACATGTTACCATAGCAACCGTGACACAACATGTGGAGATCGTTTAATTGTGTTTAAGGCTGGGCATATATGTGTGTGTGTGACATCAATAGTGTACATTTTTTCACTCAGCTTTTGTGCAGTATTGTCAAAAAGGTTCTATACTTGTTCGTAATCTTTCGAACTCAGATACGTCCCCGGTCACATGACGCATTTCTTTTGAAGGTCGTTGGTGTTCTGTCCCTCTCACTCTGCTGTGGAGTGGGTTGTGGCTTTTTCCGTCTTTGATCGGGATGGAGTTGACCAACACGTATATTATGTACAGTCTCCTTCACCCCTCTCTCAAACCACCATGGACTAACCGTGGTTCTACCGCCAGAATTTTGGCGCTCTCGTTGTTAACGAATAAAGTTGTGACTTGGTTCAGCTACGTTTTTATGTGACCGAGAAAATTCGGATGACCCAGTGCTTGGGCGGCGATGTTCTATAAAACAAACCTTCAGAGTAAGTTCAGTCTCCCTCACATAAGACGCGTTGCAATTCACACAGCCCTTAATCATACTGTTTCCTTGCCAATCTTGTCTTTCGGTCTCGCAATGATTTACTACATGGATGTAATTCATTTAATTTAAAGACAATCTTCCAAATATTTTCTGCGACGCATTTTAAAGTGAAACTACAACATTTGCATAAAACTGACAAACATAATTCAAGTTCACAAAACTTAATGTCATAGAACGGTAAATTAAACAATTGGGGCATGAGGAGAAAATGGGGGTCGGCACGAAAAACAAAACTCGGGATGCGACGGTGTAGCATGACAATTTGGAATGTCTGAAGGGGATTTGAAATATTTTGCTCTTGATTTGTGAATCTTGGAACATAATTACATGTAAACGTCAGAAGTAGTAATTTAATTTGTACTTTTTAAATACTTTCTTTCAGTTTTGACACATTAACTGTACATTAGGAGGATAACTGTTTGTATCTTCCTAAACATCTGTGTCACTAACCAATTCGTCCAAAGTTTTACACTCGATATTTTTTTTTTATTTCATCTTAAAGAATAGGGCCTACACTTGACCTACGGCAAAGAAAGTTTATTTCATATATCAATTTGCATTTTGAAGAAAAAAGTTGACATAACAGCTACTAAGACTTTAATAAACAAGGGAATATTGCAGGAGGGGGAAAATCATACAATATTGGCATTGAAAACATAGACGATATTATGACTATTTCATGTTAGGCCAAAAAAATGTTTCCCAGGTCATGAGGCGCGCATGCGCATCAATCAAATACCCTCGCGTCGGTCTTTTTTTCGTGTTTGCCTAGCTCATGCAGTCTGCAGATCCGGGTGAAAGACAAAAATAACTCTCTCTACTTCAGCGAAGACAACTGGAGAGCCAATCCTGAGCGCAAGCAAATGACATCTGCCCCACATACACACTTGCTCTAAAGTGCTAAATGAAAAGAACAGTAACTGTCATAAATAGTAGACTGAGTAACAGGTTTTGTTGAGAATGAAAACAAATCGCGTCCTCGCACCACTTTTTAGACAAAATGTCTTGACAAGCAACAATTCTCTCTTTTTTACCTTAGATGTTAAATCATAATTCCGAATGATTTTTTCATAACAAAGTTAAATATGCAGACACGTGATATGCTTTTAATTTTGGTTTGTGGATCTGGCTAATTTATACAAATCACCATGATGTAAGTTCGTGCCAGAAAATTTCCATTTCATGTAAAGATGTGTGTTTATAGGTTTATTTTAAATTAGCATGTTAGCCAATCACTATGCATTTTAGTGTCACGTGTCTATAGCATTGTCAGTATACAATGTTTACTATTTCTGTACGTTTTCGTAGTATTTCGTCCAAGTATTGTGGTGTAAGGTTTGAGCGTAACATTGATTTTGAAATACATACTACGGTTTCAACGAGACTTTTAAATTAGTTTTCGTCACTTCTGTGTCAATTTGATTGTACTACATGACATTGTCACTGTCACTGTCACTGTCACTGTCAGTGTCAGTGTCAGTGTCAGAGTTAAAGTAGACTTTCTACTATTTTGTCAAATTCAATCTCTTTCTTCCACTGTTCATCGTTGGTACCAATTCATATGGATACGGCTGGTGAATCTGGCTTGCTTTGTCCAGTTCATTGAGCTAAATAAATAAATAAATAAATAAATAAATAAATAAATAAACAAATAAACAAACAAACAAACAAACAAACAAACAAACAGGCAAACAAACAAACAAACAAACAAACAAACAAACAAACAAACAAACACAAATAAACAAATAAATAAATAAATAAATAAATAAATAAATATCAACAAAGTTATATTTAAAAACGCTTTTTTATCATAAAAAATATTCATATGAACTTATTATTCATTCAGGACTGATTGATTAACAGCATACGTACACCTTTTAAAATCCTGCCTCCCCTAAAAAAAAGCTGCAACTGGGAAGGTTTTTTTGAAACGCCTGTCAGGTAAAATAACCTATAAAATAGTATCGCATCACGAATAACGTATTTTTGAAGCTGTATACACGATAAGTCAAATCAAATTAATTTTTGGGTCCACACCAAAAAATTAGCGCCCTCAACGGCGGTCACGTTTTCAGCCTGTTTCTGTACTGGTTACAGTCTCGGTTACTCAACCTCTTGCTGTTGAGGGCTTCACCCAAGGCAACAAGCTGGATAATCGAGACTATACTGCTTATGGATAGTATCGACCACTATTTAACATGTATGCACATGAAGGGAAATAATTGTATCGATGACCGTTTCATAGTAACTAATGAGTAACTGGGCATAACGCGGTTTAAAAGTTAACTTCGTACCTGTTGATCGGTCAGTTCCCATCCATCAGCAGCACCCATATTTTCATCTAATTGTTGTAAAGTCTTTGCTCCAATGATAACCGATGACACAGTATCTTGCTGTAGTAACCATCGGATTGCTACTTGGGACATGGATTTACCTAGGGACATAAAACAAAAACAAATGTTTAAAAAAATCTTTTAAAGTAAGGATGGTCGTGTGAACAACTGTAAATTATATAAATACTTCTATTCTTCTAGCCAACTCTATGATTGCGTAAAGCCTGATAGTTTTAAATGAAAAGACTCTCTGCTATATAAATACGAACCAAAGTGAAACGTAATGAACAGTGCAGTTGTTTCAAAGATACCTTTATATGAGTTAAATGATGAAAACTTTACAAAGAAATAACCTAAACAAAACCACGTCCTTCCTAATCATGTACATCCTTGATGCATCATCAACCTCGGGCACACCTGTTGGCGTTAGCCTTTACATAAATCTTTATCACTCGGCGATAAAGCACATGCTGTGACAATCACTACACACATCAAGTTGTATACCACTTTAGACCGCGCAGGACAACGTTTGTCAACCCTTTTACGTCATGAGGAGTGCAACGTTTTGCTTCAATTTTTTCGATGAAAGCGTTCAGCGTTAACTTCATTGTTACAGTAACTATTAGGAACAACACCAACTATAAACATACCTTGTTCCTTCGCGATACCCTCGACAACATCAAGTAAATGTAAGACTTGTTCATTTGTAGCATATTGGGAATAGCTTGGATGGCTTGTATTCATATCTCGCTGTGGGTCGATACTCTCAACGTGTGCAATTCTGGAACCTGCAGGAGGGGGCACTCCACGTTTTACTTTTCCCGTAAGCCAGCCACTGAGTTAGTGAACAGGTAAACAAATACACGTATTATCTTGAAATCCATTTTTAAATTCAAAAGAAAAAGGGTTAACAATTAGTGGTTCATAACATAAATTCAAATTTCGTGAAATTCTTCTTATTAGGTAGCTAGTGCGTTCATTATTTTAGTTTCTCGTTAAAAGTTGTTCACAATATCTTACTCTTAAATAGTTAACAATAGATCTATGCAGAAGCTTCTTTGCTATAGTACTGGGTCAATCAACCTTTCATTCCAGACGTTGACACCATTGTGATTGTAATAATTTAAATACACTATCTTCCATTGGCTTACCCCGTATACGGTAAATGTTAGGGGAAACTTTAAGATGAACTGACTATGTGTTGTTTTCTGAAACACACGTCCCACTAATCGAAATAACATGTAGGCTAGCTATTCAAACGATAGCGTACAGACTGATACTATTTTACCCTTTCTTCAAAAGCATTTATTTAGACCTTCTTAGAAAAAATATTTAATACGTTACGTTTTTTTATTCTGATTATATTTTTATCTGTACGCAGCTCCAGGCTCCAGAATTTGTATTCGGCGTTGTTTAGTTTCCAAGTCTTAACTTTCATTTGTATCTATAGTACACCACATATGCAGTATTAATCAGTCGATAACACATTGCTTACCCTTTCAATGGACTCCATGGTAACACGCCGACGCCCTCATTTCTACAGACATCTAGAAGTTCGTATTCAATGCCTCTGCTCATTAGACTATATTCAGCCTGATACAAAGAAAGAATTTATTTTCTTCAAGAAAACATTTCTTAGAGGTCGTTCTCAAAGAATTCATATGTGACGGTTTTGTTTGTTTGCTTTGTTTTTTTGTTCGGGTTTTTTGTTTTTATTTATTTGTTTGTTTGTTTGTTTGTTCGTTTGTTTGTTTGTTTGCTTGCTTGCTTGTTTGTAGTTTTCTGCACCCAAATCCAAAAGTATTAATCTTACATAAAGTAAATTTGGGTTCTGACAATTATCCCCTGAAGAATTCCCCTTTCCCCTGGACAATAAAAACTGCCCCTGGATATCTGCCACTCGCCCCCGGAAAATTGCCTCCTTAGATCAACTGATCACCATCCCTCGACAACTACCCTCATGTTTCTAGTATCAACAGTATTCTATCCACCAAAATACATGTAACAAAAAATTATTGAAACATCATACTACTGCTGAAATGCCTTTTACAGCGAATTTCACTACACCATTCAGCTTTTCTGTTTGATACAACCATGCAGAAGCCAACAAGAAACGAGACAAGCTACATTTTAAGATAGCAAGATTGAATGAGTACAGTTTCTTGCTACATTTTGACTAAGTGAACTACACATGCCACCATACATACATCAAATGAGCACCGCAAAGGACCCTGTATCAGGTGTTTCATAATAAGATAAAAGTTGGCGCCCAAATGTCTGCATGGAGTTGCAATACATTTAAATGGTTTATTTTATTTAGACTAAATGTAGCAAAAAAAATGTTATCTTGCTATTCAAGTGTGGCATATGCAGTTTCTTATTGGTTTTTGTGTGGTTGTATCAAACAGAAAAGCTGAATGGTGTAAAATTCACTGTAGTATACTCAAGCCAATGAAAGTGTAAGAATGGAGCAATACCATACTAAAATTATCTTACCTTAAAGCTATTCCATGGATATAGTCCAGTAAGTCTGCATTCATCCATTATCTTAACTATAATCTAATCCATGGATTTAATCCAGTGTATCTGCATTTATCCATTACCTTACCTGTAAGCTAAGCTAATCCATGGATTTAATCCAGTAAGTCTGCATTCCTTCATAATCTTACCTGTAAGCTAATCCATGGATTTAGTCCAATATGTCTGCATTCATCCATTATCTTCTGAAGTTGCCAACCTTTGACATTACTAGCACCAACATATCGTACTTTGCCACTTCTTATCAAGTCATCCATGGTACGCAGGGTTTCTTGAATAGGAGTAGCACTATCCCAGCAATGAATCTACCATTCAAAGGAAAAAATTCCATCTGTTCATATATTTCACTATCTTATTGATGGCCTAAGGATTTGATTAATCGGACTTGATACTCTTTTTACAAGAAAGATCAATGAAATGTGATTACAGTTGATGAGAAACATAGATCACTGCAAATAAAAGTTTTAAATATATTTTAAAAAATCATCCAAAACTAATATAGTCAGTCTGTAATCTATTTAAACTTTGTTCTATAGTATACCTTAGTCTTACCTGATAGAGATCAACATAGTCAGTCTGTAATCTCTTCAATCTGTGTTCTACAGTAAACCTTAGTCTTACCTGATAGAGATCTATATAGTCAGTCTGTAATCTCTTCAATCTGTGTTCTACAGTATACCTTAGTCTTACCTGATAGAGATCAATATAGTCAGTCTGTAATCTCTTTAATCTGTGTTCTACAGTATACCTTAGTCTTACCTGATAGAGATCAATATAGTCAGTCTGTAATCTCTTTAATCTGTGTTCTACAGTATACCTTAGTCTTACCTGATAGAGATCAATATAGTCAGTCTGTAATCTCTTCAATCTGTGTTCTACAGTATACATTAGTCTTACCTGATAGAGATCAATATAGTCAGTCTGTAATCTCTTCAAACTGTGTTCTACAGCCTGTGAAATATATCTCCTACTTAAACCAAGTTTATTGGGATCACTACTACCGTCAACATTGCAACGAACTTTGGTGGCAATAACGATATCATTGCGGTTTTGTTTCCTGAAAACAAATTTATACGAGACATTTCAGTAAGTTTTTGCTATACAACTAACAAGCTCACGCACACGCACACTCACTCTGACACAAACACATAAATACAAACGCACACACACATACATACATACATACATACATACATACATACATACATACATACATACATACAAATGTACGTACGTACGTACGTACATACATACATACATACATACATACATACATACATACATACATACATACATACGTTGAAACACACACACGCGCGCGCACGTGCGCAGAAACACGTTTACACTCAGCCTTGAGACGAGTCTTTTGTTTCTTCTGAACGATTTCCAAAGTAATATTTATACAATTAATGATATTTTGCAATTGAAATGAAACAAAGGAAAGCTTACTTTTTCATCCATGATCCAATATATCCTTCAGCTGTACCCATTGAATAAACATCTGCAGTGTCAATAAAATTACCCCCTTGGTCAACAAATCTATCCAACATTTGGTGAGACCTCATTTCGTCCATTTGACCTGGATCACCTGCCTGATAAGGAAAAATGTAGACATAACTACTTTGAAAACTATCTAGATATCGAAAAATAATCATTTTTATTTACATTGTAAGTGGTTCATGATAGACTGTAATATATACCTCGTAAAGTTCACCTGTATCAGGTGCAGCATGATCAGGTGAGGGGTAGCTGATAGTATGGCATCGAATGTCGTATGCATCTCACAGACTAGCTCAAGGAGAATACAGTTCGAAACACATATCACAAAACGAAAGTAAATCGACCCTATGTGGTGAGAGTAGAGGTTTCATCATCAAATGACCAACTTTGACAACATCTTCCTACTTGTACGAGGATATTTGTGACAATTTTCCCAAAAGGATAAGTTTACCCAGGGGTTTTAAAAATGGGAGATTTGCCGGTTGAAAATTGTAAATTTCATTCAAAATTTCCCTTGACAAACTGTGTATTCAAAATTTTGATATTTACCGTTTCCGCTTTATTAAAACTTCAAAATAATTCGTTCATATCAACTCTGTTATACTAGCACTAACATGTTATGGTTCCCGTGTACTGAGTTTACTGTCTTTAACTGCTATACTCTACTGATATTTGGAAAAGCATATATTTTGATTCCATTTTGATTTGATTCCATAGCCTCTTTTGACACCGTTGTTTTAATAATAATGATATAAAATGTACATAGGTGTAGAAATAACATACATACATACATACATACATACATACATACATACACACACACACATACATACATACATACATACATACATACACACACACACACACACACACATACATACATACATACATACATACATGCACGCACGCACGCACGCACGCACGCACGCACGCACGCACGCACGCACAAACATACATACATACATACATACATACATACATACATACATACATACATACATACATACATACATACATACATACATACATACATACACAGCCGAACTTTAGTAGCTGAGATTGTAAAATAAATATAGTATCAAAGTATTTATATCTAATACTCTATTATTTCACTGTTACACAGCATTGTACAAGAAACTCATCTCCAACACTTGAACTACATAATGTGCATAATCTATGCTTCCTTCCAATGTTCTTGTAACGGCCAACTCCAATTGGCAAATGTGTGGTTTGAAATCCTTAGTTTTGTAACAGCTATGCTATCAAAAGTGTTTCTAACAAACAGATAAATATTTTCACCTTGAAAGTTTGACACAATTTGAGAATAAACATGAAAGTTTGTTGTTACTTGCCACATATTTCTTCCACATGTCAATAAATTTTGATTTCAAAGTCTCTATAACTCTCTTTAGTATAGTAGACAATTTATAATTCTCACCAACCATAAACTAGGAACAGTAACGAAAATGAAAAAATTGAATGAACAAAATTAAGATATCTGGACTGGTGTTTTTCATGTAATCTCATTTCTTGCATGCATAGTAAGGTAATAAAGATGCCTCTACCTTTTTGTAACCGAAAGCAATATTTTACAACATTTTTCAATAACAGGTATTAATTCACCTAGACAACTCTAAGAATATATATATGCATGTTTTTATATGTGTTGATTCAATATCATTAATCGCAGGCTTAAGAAAATATTCATTGAATTTGCCAACATCAACTCTACGGAACATGTAAGCATTCAAAATTCAGATCCATATAATATTGGTTTGACCAAAGAGTCAGAGAGATGCAATTGTACATCAACTGAAGCTCCACTATGTGTATTCAGGATACATACATACTTGTACCCTGGCTACTTAGTCCATGGTGTCATATTCTTCCCAGAAAGATATATTCATCATCTATGTTTCATTTTCCATAAGAAACCCTGACGCCAACGCCAACGTGTCCTCCAATATGAATAGAAGCCGACACGTGTCAATAAACTGGATACACGCATGTGTCAACATTCAATGTCACTCACGTATATCATTACATTGTGATGAAAATATCATTTACATTACAATGTACGTGTATTTCTTACCACTAACACTAATACTTGCTATTATTATACAGGACATTCATACTACAAACTACTCAATACAAATTTAATCGCCACTGATAAAACAAAACATGACTACTGACATCAAAAGTACAACTTTCAGAGAAATTGTTTACCTGTGGTAAGAAATACACACATCCATTGTAATGTCATGAATTTGTAAGTCTTACCAATCAAACGATATGATAGTAATGTAATTGCTATTTTCGTCACAACGTAACGTAACACAAAGTAAGGTATTCATATCAGATATTACCGTATTTTCACCAAAGGTCATGGTACCCAGGCAGATATTTGAGACTTTCAAGCCAGTATTACCAAGAAAGTTGTACCTCATTTCCGCAGCCATTTTTTCGTTATTCTTGACGGTTTTTTTTCTACTCGATGATATTCATTATTCATATGAATCGAGTGACCTAAAGGTGAAGGATATATGCAAAGTGTAGGCTTCCATTCGTTAATATGCCTATAGAGTAACCGAAGGGGATACCTTTTGTCTTGGATTACTGTAGTAGGTGCCTCATAGTATTCTTGTAGTAAGGCTGGGGTCAGACTTTACGGCAGTGGGGGCTAGGGAGAAATTTGGGGCATGAAAAAATTGCGGGTTTCAAAGGGGGGGGGGGGCATGGAAATTCTGATGGTCTGAAAGGGGGAGGCGAAATATGTCGCTCATGATTTGAACCAATTAAACCTCAGGAGCAGTCGTTTACCGAGTAAATCAAAACATTTCTCGCGGCTTCACCGGAATACCTTCTACAGCCTATATGCAGTAAAGAGTTGGGTGACAGCCATGCGAATGTATTTGTGTATGCCTTCCTCTGTCTGTCTGTCTGTCTGTCTGTCCGTCCGTCCGTCTGTCTGTCTGTCTGTCTGTCTGTCTGTCTGTCTGTCTGTCTGTCTGTCTGTCTGTCTGACTCACAGACTTGCTCAATCCTCCGGACTTTTTACCTTTTTCAATTGTCAATAGTTTCGTTTTCTAAACACAACTGTGTTATTTTGTGTCACCAGGATAATCTGACAGAGTGATTGCAAAACACGTGGTGAACGCAGAGACATATGAGATTACTAGTAACAGGGCATTTTATTTTTAAGTTGAGGACATTTTACTTTACAGAATTCAAACTAAAAATGAATAACAAACAACATTGAAGAACATGAAACGTATAAAAATATAAACTCATGGGATTGGTGTCAGTCTACACAGATATAATTATTTGATAGTATGCTTTCCGTAATTATCGGTTAGAACAAATTTTGTATTAGTTTTCTCTGTGCACCAAGGAGTATACCCAAAAATAGCAATAATGTTTCATCGTTTGAAGCATGAATTTTACTATGAATCTGTGGTAACACTTTGTCTATTGTATAGTACAGACCGTCAGTGCTAATATTCTGTTGAAACTTGGATGTATCATCCATCCAGCTTGTACTGCGAAAACTAAGTCTATCACTAGATAGTGATAGTTATATTTACTAGGAGGGAGAGGGTGCCCCCCCCCCTACCCACCCACCCACCCACCCACCCACCCAATTATATGAGCTACTCAAACATACTATTAATTTCATATTTGAAACTTCGGACGAGTGATCCCGGATGTTGACTTTGCTGATGGATACTCATTTCTTGACGTGTTTAGGCTATCCATTTATTTCTAAGGTTCTCATTCTAATACTTTATTACTTATTTACTTAATGCCACTACATGTAATTTCGCCGAAATCATGTCATCATTTAGTCACATAGAGGTAAATTATTTGACAGAATGTGTCTTCTACATTGTATATATGAAGGCTTGTTGAATATTGTAACGAATTTTGTAGTTCTTTGCTAGATATCCAAGTCACATTGTATATCTCTCTATTGTCTTTTCCTTAACCATACTCTTTGTATTGATTATTATACTTCATAACGGTTAGCCTCGTTCCCGTACGTATGTAATAAATTACTTTTGCCACCGAACGTGGCATCGGGGGGGGGGGGGGGGGTAGGTACTACCGTTTATTGGGTATACATATATGTGCCGCCCTTTGGGGTGGGGGTTTTCAACCTTTGGTCTAAAATGGGTATTGAAATTCTAGAGATAAGGAGTCTAAAATGGGGTTCCCTTTACACAATTTTCGATTTTGTTTGGTCTAAAATAAGGTCCTGAAAGGAACCACATAATAAACTCTTGACTAGTTCGACATTTCCGGGATTTTCCTCCGGAATTTCCTCCAGCTAATTCGCTGGTTGACATTTTCACATCGGTGGTTATGTATTTTGGTATACGATGGGGTCTTCTAAAAGTTTGAATGGTCTAAAATGGAGTATTGATTTTTGGTCAAAACGGGTCTAAAATAGGGTTTGGGGTTGACAGCATTGGCCACACACCCCTACCAGCCCTGGCCAGTGGTAACCCCCCCCCGGGCGAATCCTTACAGCTTTATATTTGTGTGGTCACTGTGTTAGTAATGGTTGATTAGGTGTAGTTCCCATATTATAATTAGAAAGGACATGAAACCACAACTGGAACTGATGTCAAGAACACATACATGGATACAGCGAACACAACTGCACCAAATATTCCATTCTGCCGACGTCTTATACCATTCATGACCTTTGACACGAACTTACGTTGTGCGACAGTCAGGCAATGTTTAATAAAAAGATTTCAAAAACATATTTCGACATATTTGTGTATTTTATTCACCTCAACTAAAGCAATGCAGATCACACGTCACAGAGATGATTGTATTATCGGGGATAGCACAACCACTAAGAATTATTCCTTCAACCATAGACCCTCCACCAACCTTGGACATATGCTTACACAGGAAAACACAAGATTCGTATTGCTCGTACATTTTCACTGTTTCACTGTTCATCGACCAATATTTCATAATTTGACATGTACCATGATTGTACAGGGTTGTATTTTCCCTTCTCTAGTTTACACTTTGACCCGACTGTCAATAAACTGATGGTGTTAAATGCTTGACAATATTTCGTTCGCTTAGAAGTGCAAATTTATCAAACAGACTCCAAAGGTCAAAATACAAAGCTTGCAGTAGGAAGTCAGATGATGACTGGGTAGTAACACTGAAAGAGTAGGTCAAACTACTCAATCATGACATGTCAGACTACATTGTATTGATAAAGTCAACACACTTCTATATAAAATACATTACTACTCAACCATTGATATAAACTAGTCAACACACGTCATACTAAAATACAATACACTTAAAAAAAGGGTCACTCTCCTGAATTTAAGTACACAAATTCTAAACTAAATACATTCATGAACATAAGTCATGTGACATCAACATATTATGACACACAGTAAGGAGTTCAAACCTTCAGTGTAAGCTGCAATTTACAATTTCATTACACTGTCATTATGTCAATACATGTGCAAATTTGACTAGTTAAAATCTACAAAATAATTAAGAATTATTTACTGAGGTTTATAATAAAGCACAAATCATATAGAGAAATCTCTATAGTTTACAGAATCTGTAAAAAAATCTAAACTCATACGTTTCAATAAAAATTGCAGGAAAATATTGTTTTGCAATTTAAATAATTTAAATACAATGCAATGATCATGGTATGATATCCTATAATATTAACCAACAGGTATTTGGTGAGCATTTGAACTTGTAACATCTATGTGCTGTCAACTCTTGTCCATGTCATAATGACGTTAAGTACGCATGCGTGACAGTTCTAAATTTAGCAACAAACTATAACAATTGATGTTAATGTGTAGTCAATATAAACACAGTGTAGCTTCCAGGTCTAATATCACTTTAACAAGATGTATAAATTGTTGATGTTTCGATAATTATAGTGATACTGGAATTTGTAGAAATAAACAGGAAAATTTGATGATGTTCTACAAAGAGTGCACAATGCAGTAAGAATCTAGTCATTAACAATCCTGGTGTATAATAATACATATTTGAATATCTTATGACATGACTGTACTTTGTATTTGAGAACACATTGTCAGTACTGAAATACACAGGTAACACTGTGAAGTATGTGTATAGTTACTGATGACGAGTACATTATCTGAATAAATTATGTACAATGTATTTGAAACAAGTCTTTATAACTTGTGTTATGATATTTTACTGTATACTCACACTATAAACTTCATTTGTATGATTTTGTTCACTGAGCAAATACTTTGACACAGTGACCATAATAATCAGCAACTATCACTTTCCCAAATGGTTCGTCATCAGTAACATAGATTCCAATGGGACATTTCAATCCATCTTTCTCACTATCTATACGACAGATGAAATTACCCTTAGAATCAAACTTCAACACTCGTTTGTTACCGCTATCACACACATACACATTATCGTGTTTGTCTGTATCTACACCATAGGGCAAACTCAGCTGACTATCTTTATTTCCCTGATTTCCAAACGTGAATGAGAAATTACCATCCGCGTCATAGACCTGCATTCGATGATTACCATAATCACTTACTATGACATTGCCTCTACTATTAATGCAAACATCTTCAGGGTTGGAAAGATTTCCCTTTCCACTACCCTGACTACCAAAATATTTCAATTGCTGACCATCCTGATTTTGTATTCGTATACAATGTGAGGACTCGTCAACAACATACACATGGTTGTTGATTGGACTGATGGCAATGCCTTTTGGGGTATTGATTTCACCTTTCAAACTTTTCTTAAATTTCCAATTTACATCAAATACTAATACCTGATTTTTATTGGTTTCTGTGACATATCTCATTTTACCATCACGTGACATTGCTACATAACATGGATAGAATTGATGTGTGTAACCTGTATTTGTAATTACTCTTCCACATTGATCTGGTAATGTAAATGACTGTAATCTGTCATTTTCACGCTCACATACTAATAAATCACCTTTCTCTGTCAAAGCTAAACCCCATGGACCATTCACTTCTCCCTCCCCTGTACCCTTCTTACCTATTGTATAAACCAACCCTTTCTGGGGAATCACTTTAGTTGTGACTGGTGAACCATGTACAGGTTTTCCACACACTGATACTGACAGTTCGTGTTCACCTTCTACCTTCACACGACTACTCACTGAGAATGTTTCATTGTTATTGTCAGTTACGTTCATGCTCTCCAGCTTTCCTCCTGGAACTGTTATCGTTGCATTAATGTCTTTGACTGACACCTTGGTTCCACTTTTGACTGTAAGAGTACCTCGCACGTCTTCTCCTATTCTGTAGTATGTATCGACACTTTGAAGCTTGACCTCAAATAAGGTCACTGACCCTAACGATTTCGTCGCACAGAAATCATCATTTGGTTTGAAAACCATGAAATCGTCGGCAGCTGGTGTACATTTCGTCTGAAGATCTAGCAGTTGTTGTGTCTGTACAGTCACTCCTTTTTTTGTTGCCATCAGTTGTGCGGGATTACCGTACTCAGTGAGATTTTCTGCGAATTCTCGTACACTCGACATGTCGTTTTGTGAACCACCCAGCTCTTTCAGTTGTGCTTGTAAGGTCGTTTTTCTGGCCTCGTATTCGTCGTTTAGTTGTTTTAACAACTGTTCACCATTACTTTGTATTATACGGGTGATTTCCTGAATTGTCTTTGTCATGTGTTCTTTCACTTTCACTTGCTCTGTATTGAAACTGACATCCAAGGCATCTGACATTTGTTGTATGGTAGTCGTACTATCAGTTGCTTCTTTCTCTTTTTCTTTCAGTTTATTCACCATCATAGTTACTTCTTTCTTGTATCCTGCTGCTGCGTCTTTCAGATATTTGTGTTTATGTTCATCAGTCACCCTGTGGTCAACCACAGTACAGTCAGAGCAGATCGGAACCTCACACGTTTCACAGAAAAACTTGACCTGGTTTTCTGGGTGTTTGTCACAGTAGACACAAGACTGTACCGGTACCATGGTTGGATCTTTAGACTTTACACTTTGATATTCATCCAGCGATATGAGGCGATGTGTACGTGTGGATGGCAAACGTCCATGGGTACGTGCACAGTTGTCACACAACTTCATGGAACATTCGATACACCACACAAAACGATCGCTGTTTTCAGTCAGGCAGCCATCACAACCCTTTGATTCGGTTGAACCAGTGTCTCGCTGGTCGAACTCTTCGACCAAATTGTTGACAAAAAAGTTACTTTGTAGGCTTGCCACACCCCCATCTGGTAGCCGGTGACTTCTTCGACAAACCGGGCATTCTAGTATACCTGCCGTCGTCACCCATTTACTCAGACAATGTTGACAAAACGTGTGAATACACGGTAGAATTTTAGCATTCTTGTATCGCTCAGAACATATCGAACACAGCAGAAACTTCTCGCTGATTTTGTCAAAAAACCTGTAGTCTGCTTCTGACGCCATTTTGACGACTTCACAATCTATACAAAGACTGCTGCTAATTCAGTGATGACGTCAATCGACTGCATCAACTGGCCACTAAAGGTCATCCCAGGTAATCAACACGTTGTTCCCTTTGATCTAACTGCGCGTCACCTACCACTCCGTGGATTCGTTTTAAACAGCGCCAACAACGACGAATAGACAAATCTCTGATTGCTTTGAATATCATGACACCATTTTGACCATTTCCAAATCCCCTTCTTTCATCACATCATCTAGAAACTATTTTGTACTAGCAGTAGTTAACATGATCCATGTTTTCCATTTGATTTTTGTCTTTATCACCCAAAAACAACACACACAAATTCTACACTCAGTATTGAGAAATCCTAGGGGCAGTTATAGTGACCGAGAGGTGATATTTGTATTCACACACCTAGTAATATTCCTGAAATTTGAATAAATGACTGCATATATATATATTGTGAAATATTATATTAACTCGGAATGTAATTAATCAATGCATAATTTACGACAATGACGTCTAAAGTTTGTCACGTGAACACGAGTGTAACCTTTGAATCCTTGTCTTTCAGAGCCGAACAAAACAGCACTAGTCAAATTTACATAGTTGAAAATAACATACTTTTTTTATTGTGATTTATGCTACAATTGTCGTGGTTCTCGACATACTTTTTTATTGTGATTTATGCTACAATTGTCGTGGTTCTGACTTCGGCATAATCACAGTCGTTCACTTTGCATCCGCGAAGTTAGAACACATAATTCTGGAGACATTCAAGTTCGTCAACTTTGACACATGAAAGCATATTTGAGCGTAAAACCAAGACTTGTCACCGTTATTCTGTATTAATCCATAATATAAAAGCAACAACTGTCTTGCGTGTGAAAGATGACGGGCAGTTCTAACTTGGTGAGTGTACTAGTTTCCTCTTTCTAATACCTGAACACAAATCAAGTGGAAATGGTGGTTGTACTGCCACGTTATAATGTGCCACCATTTAGGGGTTCATGACATCATTGTAGAAGTTGCTTTCACCTGGTCAGATTTTGATGGTGAAAATATTAGCTCTCCTTATAAAGAAGTGCTTCGTTTCGAGATTCCACTAGGTGGTTTAGATACATTATCTTGTGAAAACCGTAACTGCACAAATACTATAAGGTCAAAAAATAACAATGTTTCCGATGACATGCCCTCAGAAAATAGGGGAATTGGTAGATTGAGATTTTTTTAAAAAAATGAAAAATGTGTTTCTGCTTCGCCCCAAAGACAAACGATTTGTCAATCAGAATACCAAAATTGATAGTTTGATGAAATCTGTACAAACATCACTAGAGAAAGAAAACAGATGTACACGAAGGTCAAGAAGACAAAGAAGTTCTTGTGTTTAAAAACTATTTAGGGTCGTCGGCTTAAACTAGGGTCGGTCGGGTTATTGGAAACACACACTTGTATTTATTTGGCCTAGTGAAATCGCGTGGCTCTTAGGTTATCTCTTAGGCACATTGATTTGGGGGCGAGAAGCACGGACTATATGGTGCAGTCGTATTATACTTAAATAATGTGAAAAGCAAATTGCGTCACTCATGAAACAATCCGAAGACAATGGCCTTACTTAAAGACATTGACAATTGATTTTCATCACATTATGACAATGTGATAGGATAGGTATTTGAAGGTTGAGTTGAATTATTTAGTTAAATACGTAATTGTAATATATCATAAGTAAATGCTGATGACCTTTAGATTGCCCCCAGATAAATTTGAAATCAGTGGATGGGTGACCTGCTGCAGATTTTCTCAACTTTCTTTACGAATGTGTAACTCCAAGAGTTTACGACCACTGGTGCAAGAATAATTTGATAATCTCTAAGTTACTTGACGTACTTCGAAATATTGGCCCAACAAAAAACTTTGTACATATGGACCTGTTTAATAAATTTCTCTTGGTGATAAATTAAACTTCATTGTTTAGGTGTCATTCACTTGTCGTTTTCTGTCAAACTTTAGTTTAAAGCCCCACACAACGAGGCCAGTATGCATTTTGAGTATCATCATGTTATATATATCAAACTCTGTCTTTAGAAAGTTCATTTTTTTAAAACTGCATTCGCTTCCATCTTGCAATGGATACGGTTATAATACAATTAAAGTCACGTGACTGAAGGCATTTGAACTAGTCTACAAAGTATACACGTGAGCGTTTCTAAGATCTCTCTCTCCACGTATAGTCAAATGGACAAATTCTACCAAAAACCTAGCTAAATCTTCTGCTGGGGAAATGAAGACCAGCGCATGTCAGTAGTAATCATATCCATGACACGCTGACTTACCGTTGTAAGTTACTTCGTTGAGTTTATTACAAACCACCAACCTTCAGTCTTAAAGTATGCCGCCTTAGAAGGTGATAACGTCATCACAGCTATATCAACACTCCAATAGCATTTAAACTGCTGTCGGTGTTAAAAATGGAATGTCGTGCTATATACAGCATACGGTTGGAGAGAGAGAGAGAGAGAGAGAGAGAGAGAGAGAGAGAGAGAGAGAGAGAGAGAGAGAGAGAGAGAGAGAGAGAGAGAGAGAGAGAGAGAGAGAGAGAGAGAGAGAGAGAGAGAGAGAGGGGGGGGGGACTCTATACAAACAAGCGTACACTTTCTAGATTATATTTGAACATAAGGAACATAGCTTGGACCATAACTGTATCTCGACTAGATTTGCTGAGTTTATAACACACACACACACACACACACACACACACACACACACACACACACACACACACACACACAGTGCAAGGAACATCTGAAATATTCATTTGTGTACGTTTCAAAACATCTAATATTCAAGGAAAGAAAATATATGAATTCTTTTTTAGTTTACTCGGACTTACTAAATATGTATCCAAAGCATTGAAACTGAGAATTTGCAAAGTGAACACAATATGAACTATTTTTCTTACATGTGTTATCTGTATTTTTGCACTGCTCTGTTATCTGTATTTGTAACTGTTTTGTTATCTGTCTTTTCACTGTATTTTTGCACATGTGCAGGTGGCGTACAAACGCAATACACGTTATATCTGCACACAATGTATACAGTAAAGAGCATTAATCCACCAAAGAAGTGAATCATGTTATTAGAAATATATCACTTTATTTTCCAAGGTGTGTTTTCAGATCCTTGCACGCCACGTCCTTGCCGTCATGATGTTTTTCGCAATGTTTAGTATGCACTCTATGCGAAATAATCTCAGCGTCACCATCGTTGCCATGGTGAACACTACAGGGAAAGACGCTGATAGGTATAGTGGAGATTGCCAAGGACAGAACGACAGTAATATAGACCTTGTGGACGAGGTAATTTTAATAGGTCTGAACAATGTATGTATGTATGTATGTATGTATGTATGTATGTATGTACATTTTTTGTATGTACAGTATGTATGTATGTATGTATGTATGTATGTACGTAGTACGTATGTATGCATGTATTATGTGTGTGTGTATTTATCTATCTATCTATCTATCTATCTACCTACCTACCTACCTAATAGTATATATCTATCTATCTATCTATCTATCTATCTATGTATGCTGTGGGTGCGAATTATAGAGTGATACATTTGGGACAAGTAACGGAATCAAATCATCAACTCAGTCCTGTCAAAATTGACATCATACAGAGATATGTATTGAGTACATGTATTTCAAATGAAGAATGGGCATGTACTAAGGCATTTTTGTTCTTTCATTTGTGTAGCTTGGGGAGTTCTACTGGGACAGTTACCATCAGGGTCTCCTCCTCGGGGCATACTATTATGGTTATGCATCTTGTCAAATATTCGGTGGTTGGCTTGAGAAGTACGTCGGTGGTAAGATTGTCTTCGGTGGAAGCATGTCCATTGCATCGATACTAACGCTATTTTCACCACTAGCTGCACGGGCAGATTTTTGGATCTATTTTTCCGTTAGGTTGTTAATGGGACTTTCACAGGTATTTATTTTTTTACGGTTTTCAACTAGTACATCGGTACACGAATGTTCTGTGCATCATTTGATTTCTTCCGCTTTTCGAGTTTTCATTTCGTTTTCTGTTGTTTAATTGCTATTGGTCAACCAAATGATTTGTTGGTTTGCATAGTTCAGACAGACAGACAGACAGACAGACAGACAGACAGACAGACAGACAGGTAATTGTGTGAAATATCCAGTAGACTAAAGTGTGATCTGTCGGTTGTTTGGTTGGTTGCCTAGATGATAAATTGTTTGAGTAAGACTAATTTGCTAACTATACCCCGAGATGTGATTGCTGTCAGTTGTAGAGTTGTATGTGTGCATTGGGGAGGAAAAGCAAAATAAACCACGACATGCGTGTTATATGTTACAGAGCGTCATACTTCCGGTGCATCACCAGATGTGGGGTAAGTGGGCTCCACCAATGGAGAGAACAGCCCTGATATCGATTGGACCGTCAGGTGAGTTTGAGGTTAATGATCTAATAGGTTATATCATATCATATCATATCATATCATATCATACCGTGCCATATCTTATCTTATTACAACACAATATCATATCATATCATACCATCATATCAAATCTTATCATACCATACCATATCATATCATACCACATCACATCATATCATATACCATGTCATATCATATCATATCATATCATATCATATCATATCATATCATATCATATCATATCATATCATATCATATCATATATCATATCATATCATATCATATATCATATCATATCATATCACATCACATCATATCATATCATATCATACATGAGTCAAACACAAGGATTTTAAAGCCTATATGCACCATTTCAACAATGTCGAGGTTTCTCCTTATGTTCGTTACAGGTTTTAATGTAGGTACAATTTTTGTCAGTGCTATATCTGGTGTTATGTCTGCCAATACGGGATGGGATTCAGTCTTCTATGTTACAGGTATGACATTAAACCAATCTTTTCGTAGGAACATGTATTTTAAAGTAGACATATATAAGCACACTTATGGAATTAATTTGAAACATTAAGAAAAATGCCGAGAAATCTGTTTGCAGTTTACCAAATTTGATCATGGCGACAACGGTATGCACGCTGTAATAAACAGAAAAAAAAGACACTTTCGAACAATTGGGCGTGTGGGTTTTTTTTTTTTGCGAGGGCTGTTTCCAGCCCTGCTAAGTTTGGTGATCTTGATGTAAATTGCAAATGTCCTGTTAAGCATGTCTTCATATCAGAAATTTGTCATTGAAATGTAATTCGGATGCATATAAGGGTTAGTGTCGTGAACGATTTTTTTATCTTCGTCACACGTACTACTTCTCTACATTCCAAAGCTGCATTGGTTTGACGTGGGTGATAGGATGGATATTCTTGGGATATGATTCGCCGGAGAAACATCCAAGAATAAGTGAGAGTGAGAGGAAATATATCATTCAGGAGATTGGCCCAAGTTCTGAAGATAAGGTGATTACATCAATGATGAGAGAGAGAGAGAGAGAGAGAGAGAGAGAGAGAGAGAGAGAGAGAGAGAGAGAGAGAGAGAGAGAGAGAGAGAGAGAGAGAGAGAGAGAGAGAGAGAGAGAGAGAGAGAGAATTGTTTGTTTTGTATTTTTGCTTGTTTGTTGTGTATGTAGTCATGGTAGACACATGATTTATACCATCGATGACAACGTACAGTATTTTATTATGACCCCGTTTAGAGGGTAGATTTTCGAGTATGTTTACCTTTTGATTATATCTTTGCAGGATCCCAAAGTTCCATGGAGAAATATATTTACTTCGTTACAAGTATGGGGACTGGGGATTGGTCATTTCTGTACCAATTGGGGATTTTATACTCTGCTAACGTCATTCCCTACTTATTTGGACCAAGTTCTTGGATTTGACATTCGTGTTGTAAGTTAGAGCCGGACATTATACAACTGTATATGACAACTACATTATACAGTTATGATCATGTTTGAACATTTTTATAAATTTACACGAAAGATAGTCAAATATATATCCATAAGTTATCTTTCAACTCCTGAAGATGATTCATTTTAATAGTACACCATGACTACTTTCAAATACCATTGGAAATGAGGTGGGACGGGGTGCTTGAAGTTTGTTTAGATATTGACTAAAAATAATGTGGTGAAAATACTGTTAGTGTTGGGTCTGGGGTCGCCTATAGTTTGTCCGTTCAAATAGTAAACTCCTTACATTACATACTTCTCCGTACCGGAATCTTCGTAAGGACCTGGGGAAAAACTCATTACAACTCGATATTTACTTTTGATGGAAGTAAATATACACAGAATAGTTCATGAGAGTTTCAATTTAGTTCTTCAAGTTACTCACGGTCAAAATACCAACGTTCTTTTGTATGTGAATTTGCCCCTGATCGCCTCTTTGCCACCAAGGAACGTGTTATGTAGTCTCCTTCCAAGTCTGATCAAGTCTGACCAAAATAGAACTAGTCATCCGTGTATATCTAAATTCCACATTTTATCCAAATCCAAAATCAGAATCTCTTCATTCCATTATACAAATATGGTTAATAAACAATCCTCTTGAAACAAACAAACAAACAAACAAACAAACAAACAAACAAACAAGCACTTTCTTCCCTATTTAGCAATATGTTTATAAAATCCAGTTAATTAGATTCAGAAAATAACAGCTTAATAACACCCATATCAATATAGCAGCTGATAGAACCACATATCGTGTTGTCTCATTAATCAATTGACCTCAACACGAGTGTCTTGTTTTCATTTGA
The DNA here is from genome assembly GCF_964340395.1 of Glandiceps talaboti. Classification (NCBI taxonomy): domain Eukaryota; kingdom Metazoa; phylum Hemichordata; class Enteropneusta; family Spengelidae; genus Glandiceps; species Glandiceps talaboti. Next base: position 8,281,182 of record NC_135559.1, read on the forward strand.
TTCACGTTTGTTTAAAGTCTTGTGACCAATAAAACACTTGTAACAATATAAGTACCTAGTTATATTGAATGTTTCATGAATTGCATGCTCAGCTGACACAAAAATGAATCAGTTAGAACAACACTACAGCAAAGCCATACATTGAGTAATAAGAACATTTCCAAGTTTAAAATGACAAAAACGTCGTTCACGACTTTTTATTGTACTTTGCTATACACGTATTTCTACGAGTCGCAGTTATGTACTCTTATGTTTCTCACGGACATTGTACCCCAGCCACCACTCGGAGTGTTTTACAGGGTGACATTGATTACTTAGCTAGACCAGAGGATGCTATTGACTCTGTGTTTGTAATAGTAAGAACTGTGTACAGATGGATGCTCGATGTTAAGGTTTTGTCTCCTGCGGGACATATCGAGTCAGAAATTTGTAGAGTTCCTACGGAAAGTTAGGCTATTTTCAATCATGGAGGTGGTTTCTTCCATTGAATTGGTAACATTGCCGAGACGTCTCGACTGTAAACTGGCAACTAGGGACAATCAAGTCTTTGACTGTGTACATTTAGACATTTTCCGTTGTTACTTTTAATTTCTACTTTAACATACAATATTCATTTTCGTCCTTTTTTGTTCACTCTAGAATGGTTTCATATCTGCCTTACCCCAATTGGTGCAGTGGATATCTGTCCTAGGTTGTGGTTTTTTGGCCGATGTTTTACGTAGACGAATGTTATTGATGACTACCTCCTTGTATTGTCTAAGAGTTACAGCAACAGCCACATATCAAAATGTTTTCGTTTATTTGAAAATCCATTTTTGGCTTTTTGTCATATTTGCCTCCCGTAAAGGGGAGATTATGTTATGCTTTTGTCGATCTGTGTGTGTATGTGTCTGTCTGTCTGTCTGTGGACACGATTTCTCAAAACTTCTGCATCGATTCTAATGAAATTTGTAATATGTCTTCCATATGCCAATCACAAGAACTGATTAGATTTTGGTAAACATCTAATGAACATTAATTAGTCATTATTTGAACAATTATTGATAGTTTGTCTCCCATACATCACAAATGCAAACATGTACATAGTTGTGCTGGGATAAAGTGAAAACTGAAATAGGTGATCTTTCAGCACCTCAGTAATTAAAATTAACATCTTGAACTGAAGCAAGTTATGAATCTAACCATACTGAAACACTTTATGCAAATTAGAACCTAGTGAAAATCTTATCATTTGTCCTTTATATAATGAATTCTACCTTTTATTGGACTCCTTTCTATTATGAAGCTCTAGATATGTTCATTTTGTACATTTTACTTTTGGAATTTATCCAATACCATACTTAGTTATACATACAAGTTACACCATTGTTGGCGCTCTTCGTACATTACTGGTTGTCTGCTACCCATATATCATCAACCAGTGGCCTATGGAATATGTCATTGTTGGAGCTCGTCTGTTTTTGTTTTAGTAATTAGGCTATATCTTACAAATACATTCTTCATATTCAATATAATTTGGTAAATAAGTTAACCATAATAAAGTGCATATGCCCTATAAAGTATGTTGATGTAGGTTATAATTAATTATTTTCAATAATTAAGCTATATCTAAATAATGCATGCCACAACTTTTGGTACATACATCTACCATAACAAAGCACACATGCCTTATTAAGCCAGTTTGCTTCAGTTTTTAATGAGTAATTTGCATAATTAGTTATTTTCAGTAATTAAGCAACATATACAGAAGGCATTCTTCAAATTCCGCAAATTTGGTACATACATCAACCATTATAAGCACACATACCCTATAAAGCCTGTTGGCATAATATTTAGTTTTAATTAGTAATTTGCATAATTAATGATGTTTGGTAATTAGGCTACTAATATACCTTAAGAATGGAAGCTGAAATTTCATAAAATTTGGTACATATATCAACCATAACAATGTGCACATGTCCTATCAAGTTTGTTGACATAGCTTTTACTTTCACACATATATTGTTAAGCCTGTTGGCATAGTTTTTTAGTTGTAATGATTAATTTGTGATGTTAATGATTTTCGGTAATTGGCCATATCTTTAGACTGCAAGCTTCAAATTTCATATAAATTATAATTTGGTACATATATCAACCATAATAAAGCGCACATGTTATGTGGAGATTGCTGACTGCTTTTACTTTTGATGAATAATTTACATAAATTAATAAATGCATCTTTCTTATAGTTTTTGATTGTCATAAATTATTTGCATAATTAATGACTATTGATAACTAGACCATATCTTAGAATGCAAGCTTCAAATTTTATATATTTTGGTACATCATAAATCAAACATAACAAAGTGCACATGTACTTTAAAGCTTTGCGTAATTGCATAATTTACATAATTAATGATTTTTTGATAACTAGGCAATATCTTCAATAGACAAGGTCAAAGTTCACTGTTTCGTATCATTAATTTTCCAGTTAAGGGTTCACCATGTATGATAGCTATCACTTGGAATTTTACATTCTAAGGAACAAAATCAGAATTTTACATTCCAACAATGTATTTAGGAACAAAAATCTATGGTGTTGCCTTTACAGGCATTCTTTACATCTGGTGAAATAAGATGCCACTCATTTAGTCATTCTTTGTACATGCACTCAAACTCTCCACCAACACAATTTTGAAGCCCAAGAACTAGAAGTTGTGAGTCCAAAATGTTCAAATCTGACAATTTCAAAGAATTCTATTCTTCCATTCTTATTATTACTTTCATTAGGTATGTATCTACCAGCTGCCTTCTTACTCGGCACTGGTTTTGTAGGATGTGGCAAAGAGGTATTGGCCGTAACACTCATCTGTATAGCAACATTCTTTGGCGGTGCTACTTATCCAGGATTCAAAGTCAATCATGTTGAAATAGCTCCACGATTTGGTGGAATTATTTATGGCTTCACGAACATGCTTGCCTCTACAACCGGTTTTGCTGCCCCATATGTAGTAGGATCACTTACAAACAAAGCGGTGAGCTCATTACTTTTAATGTTTATTTGTTTTGGTAATTATACAGCCCATCGCAAATTACCATCCACCAACTCTGTTTGATACAATCACACAGAAAACAATAAAACTACATATTCTACACTAAGATAGCAAAATCACACTTTCTCACTAGTTTGTTTGTAGCGGCTCAATGACTAGTACACATGCGCGTTCTATATACTATGCAATGTTTTTTTGGGTAGTTTTACCCAAGGATGCATTGCGGCACAATGACTTTGCATTCTGTGTGGCTCTATCAGTGAATGGTAACCTGAAACGGCCCGTAACAGTAAGGTGTTCAGTTTCTATGGGCTATAAGGCTACGTGTGAGTAGAGCTGATTTGGATAGCCTTAATTTAGAAGATTGCAAGCGCTTTTCTTAGTTCTACTGGGGTAAGGGTGGAGTCAGAAAACACCACTGTCTCTATAATCTCCGTGCACCACCACATAACTATGTGTGAGTTCTCAACAATACATAGCTTGTATCACTGCTCCAATTCAAAGGGATTTCCTTTTAGATACAAGAGGGTTCAGCATGGTTTTGAAAAAAAATTGACGGGGGGGGGGGGGGGGTGGGGGTGTACATTCTGTGTATATTCTGTGTGACTTGTAAATGTATTATGTCTAAAAATAAACAAAAATATTGAAGACTCACAATTAACACGCGGCTTTGTTGATATTTTCTTGAATTGTATTTTTAAATTTTCAAAATGGACTTACTAAAATGGTAATCATAACCCTGTCCTGTAAATGACACAGTTTTATCTCCATACATCAACAGAATACTCATGCAGAGTGGTTGATAGTCTTCGCTATATGTGCAACACTGTATGTGATTGGTGGAACTGTTCTTATTTTGACCATAAAAGTGGATGAACAGGAATGGGCAAAGTCAAAAACTAAAATTTACAAAGATAAAGAACTTCAAGTGGACATCCCAGATGAAGTTGAGATGGTTAACAATGGAATGATGCAGGGAACTGTTGATACAGATGCACAATATAACCCCACCCAACAATGAGTTCATGAAATATTGAAACACTGCACACCGGAATTTTAGTAACACCACAGTAAATTAGAATGTTAAAAGTCCAAGTAAAGCTTTCAGATCAGCTAATGTTTCCAGCCTACATACATACATACATACATACATACATACATACAAGCATACGTGCACCTACATACATACACGCATGCATACACCTACATACATACATACATACATACACATATACATACATACATACATACATACATACATATACAAACACAAACACATAGAAAGACACTTTACAAAGCCATTATAATTTAGAATACTTAACCCTCCACCCAACCCCACCCCCACCCCCAACCTCCCACACACACAAAGGCAGACACTTTACAAAGTTATGATTTAGATTACTTAATCCCTTTATTGACCATTTCATCAATATTTTAGTCAATTTAATAGTAATATACAGTCACTGATTGCAAACAATGACGACTCTTTCAGTTTGTTACTAAACATACCAATAAATTGTTACCTAGTGTATGTTAGTGAGTATACAATATGTGTATTAAATATCTACATATATTAGGACTGGCAGAATATCCGTCCTTTGACCCTGAGTGTAATTATTTATCTCACTTGAAATTGAGAATTAAATACAGGTTTCATGTTTCTATTTACAAAAGTTATGTCTAACTCTCTTTTTATTGCGAAGATTTACCATATTGTATGGATACGGTTCCTCCACTTCACTGGCATCATCTAGTTCCTTCATCTGAATAAAACATAAAACAGAAAATAAAAACAGTGTCTCAAAACAGTGACCTTTGTCTAATGGTCAATATACCCTCTCAGGTTTATGGTTGTGAAAAATTAAAATTGGAGATTATTTCAAGGCTGAAATTGTATGATAACTGATGTAGCTGATAACATTCATATCTGGTGCAACAGATTTTGTACATTTACAAAAATGCTATTTTGTTTACTTGAATAGTGACTTACTTTGTTGTTTGAAGTATTCAATACAATAATTGTTCCTATCCACTGAAGTACAATAACCAAGACATTTGTATACATAAATTCATAGTGACACCAAAGCCATACATTTATAACTGTTACAATACCTCTTTATCATTCAGTTCCCATCCATTTCCTGCACCCATATTCTCATCTAGTTGTTGTAAAGTCTTTGCTCCAATAATGACTGATGGAACTGTATCTTGCTGTAGTAACCACCGGAGAGCGACTTGAGATATTGATTTATCTAGGAAGAAAGATTAAGGTCTGGGTAAGTCTTTAGACCCTTCAGTTCCCCACCTAGCTTTTCACTGCCAACCCTAAACTTTTTTTTACATATTCGAGAAAAAAATAATCAAATTGCAAAAATTGTGAAGTCTGACGAGAAATAGTGGATGCGGAAACTGGCATCAACTTAAAAAGTATCAATCTGTAATGGCTGTACATCTAAAAGGAAGAAATAACACAACATAGAGACCATTTCGAAAACAATGGAAAACCTGAACCAGACACTCGCACAGAAAAAAATATATAATAAAATAAAATAAAAAATCTACCTACCCCACCTATAACATTGAGCATAATCGGAACCACACAATTTTTCATATTAGGCCTAAGTTACCTTTTTCTTTTCCAATCCTGTCCATCACATCCAGCAGATTTAAGGCCTTGTCATCTTCTGCAAATCTGGAAAAACTAACATGACTCTCTGATTCTAACTTTGCTCTGTCGGTCTCTACATACGCAATCCTTGTACCTGACGGAGGTTGAGACATTCCACGCCTTATTTTACCAGTAAGCCATCCACTAAAAAGACACAACATATTATAAACAAAATTCAGTTGGGGATTTGCTTCAATTTGGCAAGAGTAAATGGAACATAAATTTTTATTCATCTCAGGAACTTAGAATCATTTGGAAGCATGTTAATTAAGTCTTCTTTGTAAAAAGCAAAAAAGAAGAAAAAAGGTTATTCATCATAAGGATAAAGAATCATTTGGAAACAGAGAAATTTATCCTAAAGTGTTAACCCTTAACCCTTTAAGATGCCCAAGACCTCATGCAAAAGACTCCCAAAGCCAAGAACTTTTCATGCAAAAGACTCCCTAGGCCAAGGACTTTTTCTCACTACAGAGAAGGATCTTACCTACTCTACAATTATCAACTTTAACTTGAAAGGAATAATAAAACATACAACCAATCCTATTTTTTCCTTATCCACACATTACACGTATATTGTCAAATGAATAATTTACCTGGATATGAGGTGAAGAAATGAAAATTGGGCTTTTAGATGACACACAGAAGGTGAAGTACCCTTGTATCTGGGAACACACACCATACAGTTGTCACACTTACCTTCGCAATGGACTCCATGGTAGAAGACCTATGCCTTCATTTCTACACACATCAAGTAATTCAAACTCTGTATGCCGACACAATAAACTGTACTGGGCCTACAAAGTGGGGAAAAAATATCAATTTTAGCGAATTTGATTTTATGAGATTATTTACTCAGTGCATTGATTCTTTTTGTTCATGTTTTGGTTAAATCAATCAATCAATCAATCAACCAGTCAATCAATGTCATTAAGGCACCAGTATACAATATTTAGTTCAGTGGCATTGTACACGTACACATGTTGAACACTCTGCTGAATAGATGTGTCTTAGGTACTTCCTGACAGCATTAGCTGTGAACTTTTGAAATAATTCCAGTGTCAAAAGGGACTCTCTCTCTCTCTCTCTCTCTCTCTCTCTCTCTCTCTCTCTCTCTCTCTCTCTCTCTCTCTCTCTCTCTCTCTCTCTCTCTCCCTCCCTCCCTCCCTCCCTCCCTCCCTCCCCAACAGCCCACTTTTACCTGTAAGCTAACCCATGGATTTAGTCCCATTATTTTACATTCATAGACAATCTTCTGCAGCTGCCATCCAGTAACATTACTAGCACCCACATAGCGTACTTTACCACTTCGTACTAAGTCATCCATTGTACGTAATGTTTCCTCTATTGGGGTTGCAGAGTCCCATACATGTATCTGTGAACACAAAATAATGTGGAGAAGATCTTAGAGCAGGTTTAGAAAAAATCACAATGTCACTGATTTTACAATAACAATCCTACGAGTACATACCTGAGTGAAAATTATCGTTTATTGCTAAAATTTTGGGAAATTTAAGTGAAAGTCAAGAAAAAAAATCAATGGTAAGCAGACAAATCTTTAGACACATAGGTAACAAAGTTAAGTCATTTCTAAATCTAATATGGCCACCACATAGTATGGTAACTCTATAGGCAAATCCAAGATTTCATTGAAAACAAAATCATGGTGAACCTCAAAATTTCTTGCATTATTTCTTGCTTTTCTATGGCAAATTTATATACAAATGTACTTCCAGATTTTGTTTTACGTCTTCTCGCTGACATGTTTTAAAGTCTAAATTTGACTATAAAATCAGCAATGTTATTTGGGCATACCCAGAGGTACATGCACTTTCCCCAGAGCAAACAAGTATTAAAAAACTGAACCAGCATACACCATGCATGCCAAAATGGGAATTCAATCAAGTCCACCCCACTCACTACCACAAAGATTCACTGCTTATGCGTGCTATATACAACAAATGTTCATAACTTGGGGAGATTTATTACCACAAATGTTCAACATTTCAGGACAGTAATTACCAAATACCAAATGATCATAACCCAAGGGCACTCACTATCACAAAGGTTCACCACTTGAGGGCACACTTTACTACAAAAAGTAATTGGCAAATACTTTACCTGATACAGATCAATGTAATCAGTTTGTAATCTTTTCAAACTTTGTTCCACACTCCATGAAATATGTTTTCTACTTAATCCTCTACGATTTGGATCATCAAAACCGTGAACAGGCAAAAAACACTTTGACGCAATCACTAAACTGTCTCGATTCTTTCTCCTGTGAACAAAACATACAAGGAAATAAATTAATAAATTCAGGTCGAAGGTCAAATTAACAAAATTGTCTTTAGAATTAGAGAAGTGCAGTATAAAAAAGGTGTACCAACAAAAGGCATGTCTATTTGGCACAAAGAGTTTTGATGACAAAAGCTTCATACAACTGAATCAGTTGATGGCTTCTTTGTATTGTAAAAAACAGGCTACAATATTAAAGGGAATGTTATTCAAGGAATTAGAAACATTTTCATAAACTATGAATCCTGAGAATCTCTACCCTTCAGTGTAAACAATCTCTCATGAATATTAAGTGTGCAATGTGAATATATTATTTCTGCAGACTCCCATGATGCAATGCCCCACAGAAAAGATATGCTATAAAGGCACAGGATCAACTTGATGTTTTTCTGAAATCGCAAGTAATTGATACAGAAAATTATTGCTCGAGTTCTATGTGCACACTCTCTTGAATTACATAGCAAGATAAGTGATAATATTATAACACAACATACTTATCTAGCCAAGTTCCTAGATATCGTTCAGCCGTTCCCTCATTGTATACATCTGCAGTATCAATGAAGTTACCTCCCAACTCCACAAATCTATCCAACATTTTATGAGAGGAGGGTTCATCCAACTGACCAGGACGACCTCTCTGGAAATTACAAAAACAGGGAAAGGATAAGCTGGGAATAGAGCATCATCTTATTTCTATCAGTAAGTCTTTTTATTTCTTTACTTAGTGCAAGAGATGGGAAGATTGCGGCAAAAATAAGGAAATGCAAAAAGACAAGAAAACTTATTCTCTAATTGATATAAAGAAAAAAAGGAGAGGGTGGTCTTCAAAGTTTCAATAGCTGTATATATTGAAACATTTGTGGAAAGGGGGCTGTTACATTTTTTAAAAAACATATAATGTTGATATTTCAATATTAAATTGCCTGGTAGGAAAGTGTTGGACATATATCCTTTAAGTAAAACTCAGTTCAAATAAACATGACAAAAGGTAAGTATCTTGTGATTTGTTTACGGCAGATATTTGACCTACTGAAACCCTATAACATGTGTAGACACACATAAACAGACATACAGATAGAGTCATCATGTCACATGGTATAGACTGTGCCCTCTAAACCAATTTGACACACCATTGACACACACTAGTGATGCACCAAAATTTGGTGTCCCCCTATCTCTAACTATGTGGTGACTCACAAGAAATGCCAGTTTTTATTATACTGACCAACAACAACATAATTTGCCTACCATTAGAGGGCACACTGCTGGTGAACCATAATGACCCCTATTTGAATAGCATGGGGAACTTTTCATAATCTATTTCTGTAGGGCACTATTCATGCAGCACGGGAGTTGTACTGGTGATTTGCACTGACTATGGAAAGAACAAGAATGTGATGTGTTATATAACACTTATTGCCTGGTCCAATTTGGGCACTGTGATGTAGTAGACATTGTATTACCCTAGGCTAATGTTGTTATGTAGTAAATATTGCCCCTCTCGAATAATTACTGCATAACAGTCTTCAAGGTAACATACATTTACTAGTGACCTCATAGCCAGGCAATCAGTGTATGTATAGGGAAAGGGAATGGACAATAATGTCATCATAGCCAGGCAATTAATAAGTGTATGTATTGGGAAAGGAAATGGACAATAATGCCATCATAGTCAGGCAATAAGTGTATGTATAGTGAAAGGGAATGGACAATAATGTCATCATAGCCAGGCAATAAGTGTATGTATTGGGAAAGGGAATGGACAATAATGCCATCATAGTCAGGCAATAAGTGTATGTATAGTGAAAGGGAATGGACAATAATGCCATCATAGCCAGGCAATAAGTGTATGTATAGTGAAAGGGAATTGACAATAATGCCATCATAGCCAGACAATAAGTGTATGTATAGTGAAAGGGAATGGACAATAATGTCATCATAGCCAGGCAACAAGTGTATGTATTGGGAAAGGGAATGGACAAAAGATTGTTAATGACAATAATTATAAGTTATTTGCACTTTATTGCCTACATTGTATTGATAGAAAGTACATTTCACAAATTATCGAAAAAAACAACCTTTAGAGGTAATATTTATTGGATCAGAAAACATCAGTGCAGACCTTGACTTTCTGTGTTTTTACATATTTGAAGCTGACAGAATAATAATCCAACTTTCTTTAATCTTGAACACAAACTAGTTTCAGAATAATTATGTTTCATTTACGTAAGCATGAAATGGAGGAAAATCAAAATGAAAGAAAGATGTATACATTGTTGCAAAGTCAAAATCAGAATTAAATCTATAATCCTTTTATCTATGACTAATGTCAACCAACAATGAAAGAGACACAAGCTGAGTTCATAAGCGTTTTTACTCATACGAAAATACTTAAAGCTTAAAAAAAATTGTAGGGTTCCGGTTACACTGGGAACCTTGTACATCCGAGTGCTAGGATGTGGCCACATCCTAGTTCTAGGAAGAAGAGCACAGCTTTGTGCATCACAGCCCCATTACAGGGTATATTTTTCCACAGCCCTGGTACATGGTTGTGAAAAATAAGCCTGTTACATGGATGTGGTATACCACCTCTGTGCCATGACTGTGTTGCACATCCCAGTACCACAGCTGTGTACTGCACACCAAGCACACAGTTGTGCACATACATGTAACATCTATGGTGGAATAATACCCTGTAGCAACCCTTTTGTTCATATCTCACTGGCATTGTTCACGTAGCTGGTACATGGCTGTGGGAAAAAGCATGTGTATGCAGATGTTATAAAAATCTATGCTGCATTGCTATTTTTAACATCCATGTTACATTGATGTTGGCATACCAGTTACACATCTGTCAAATCTAGGTATGTTACATCTAGTGTGTTAACCAGAGCCGTTACAGGGATATTTCACACATAGCTGGTACAGCCCCCGTGGCTCCATTGAGCCACGGGTACAGCTATGTACACAACCCTGTCCTAAGTATGTGAATGTTACAGAGCTGTGCAAGGTTCCCTGTGTATATATAACTCCCATCAAACTAGCACTGCTCTAAATAATGTTAACATTGTTGCATGCCTTCTATGATATTACATTTGTCTTCTGGTATTGTTAGAAGAGTTTATCATATTGTAGGAATTTCCTCAACATTTTCCATACATAAAATAAATTATGTCATCAAATCTTTTATTAGCTAAATCTTAATAGCAGATTTGAATTCTGTCAATTGCTGGGGTCCACATTTATAGGTGTTTGTCACCTATGTGGACTGCCTGACTATTTCTCAAAATTAAATAGATAAAAAATTAAAAAAAATTGCAAGTGATTGTTAAATATGCTTTAGTAAGCAGAATACTGCAAGTACCTTTCAAGTGTGCAGGAAAAATTATGCCCCCAAAACACACAAACCCAGCTTGTGCCTCTTTAAGAGGTAAAATTCCTTTTTCTATAAGTTTCCAGTATATGTTCTGGTTTCCTTTGAAAAAATACTCAAGGTACAGTTATTGTAAGTGGAACAGTGTTGTGATTGGCAAGATTTAAATGTAGCGAAAGAGATATTGTCTTCTTATTCAGCCAATCACTGTCTTTTTGGTGGTCACATGACTTTAATTTAATCATTAACAGTAATGATTCTGATTCAGATCAACAAAGTCTTCAGCCATATGACTCGAATCTAACCAATCGGTCTGCTGTTGGTCATGTGACAAGAATTCAACCAATCACTCTTGATAGTCATGTGACAAGATTTCAACCAATCACTGTTGTTGGTCATGTGACAAGAATTTAACCAATCAATTTTGATGGTCATGTGACAAGAATTTAACCAATCACTGTTGTTGGTCATGTGAAAAGAATTCAACCAATCAATATTGATGGTCATGTGACAAGAATTTAACCAATCACTGTTGTTGGTCATGTGACACATATTTAGCCAATCACTGTAAGGCACAAACTGAACCAAACATAGTTTATGTTGGTTAGGTTCTTATTCATTTACAGGAAGTGGCTCTGTATCTGTCCAAATTTGCAAAATCCACCATAAAATAAGGGTACGGAATTTCTACTGCACTTGCTTTACAAAGTTCTTCCATCTGTAGAAATGAAAAAAAAAAGATTTTTTTCTAAATAGATGTAACTTGAAATTGGAGCACATTTGTCAAGACAAAGAAAGTGTGGTCACTACCCCCCCCCCCCCATTATGATGTCATTTCCTGTATTTTTTTCCCAGAAACCCTTGCAGACCTCAGACTAATGAAGTATATTAAACAGGGATATCACAACACGCTGATTACCTGCTGATCAGTTAGTTCCCAGCCATTTCCTGCACCCATATTCTCATCTAGTTGTTGTAAAGTCTTTGCTCCAATAATGACTGATGGCACTGTATCTTGCTGCAGTAACCACCGGAGAGCAACTTGAGCCATTGTTTTACCTGATCAAAAATAATGCAAATAACTTGGTAAATCAAGTAAAGATTTGCTTAAGGGCATCCATACTAAATTCTATGTTTCTTATCGTAACATCTTAAAATGAAGGGTTGGTTGGTCAGTTGGTTAAATAACTTTCTAAAAAGGTAAAAAAATTAAGAGTATTTGTTTACATGTTGGTGGTAGTTTCAGTTCATATTCATACTTTAACAGTCTGAATGACTTAGAAATGACAATCAAACTCAGAAAACTATGAACAATTTCTTTTACGTAAAGTTTGACAATTCAGAAATAAATCATGATTGTCACTAAAATATGCACTCATTGGGTTGCAATAGTACAGTCAGTGATATCGTCATTTGTTTTTAAAATGTAGTAGTAGTAGAGGGGGTAAATTTTTTTTATAATAATAATAAGAATAATAATCTTTATTTATACTGGATAGTTCTTTAAGCATTTAAACACTTGTCTCCCAAGAAGTCCAGTGAGGGCTATCTCTCATGGGTTCAGTGTTAATGCAGGAGGAAACCGGAGTACACGGGGAAAACCTGCGTTGTTCAGTAGAGTCAAACTGAACGACACTCTTCTTACCCCGCCCGCAGTGGTAAGAGGCAAGTGGTTTAACCACTTGGCCACCGACAACCCTTTATTATTTGACCAAATTGAAGACTATGTCAGGACATCAGAATTACGTACAGATGCCCTAATTCAAAGACTGCAATGAGATGCAATGCAAAACCTTGGATTTTAAATTACTACAAGGTCAAAGATGTTAGAATTATTTTCCCAATGTGGATGGCTTAGGACGAACAATTTCCATATATGGTCATTGATATTAGATTGGCTTTCCCAATGTGGCATGCTTAGAACAATGAATTTCCATATATGGTTAGAGAATAGGATGAATTTCCAAATATGGAAAACCTCATGCCAACACTTTTCATGTATGACTTTAGTGTATATTGCATGGATGGCAAAATGATGCCTGTGGTTTTTAGAATGATGATAATTATTTGATACCTACCGTGTTCTTCAGCTATTTTCTCCATGATGTCAAGTATTTCATGTACTTCTTGATTATCAGCAAATTTAGAGTAGCTTGGGTGACTTTGTTTTTCTAATTTTTTCCTGTCACCTTCTACAAATGCTATTCTTGAGCCTTGCGGAGGTTCTACTCCTTTTCTTGCTTTGCCTGTCAACCAACCACTAAATACATAGGTAAAAGCATAAAACATATTTGAAATCAATTAAGGTACATAGACTTCAAAGCTGATTTAGTCTACCAAGTTTTGTAAATGCCACAACCTAAAAGAAATTTCATTCTTGTCTACCTAAATTTCATCTCATTCTGTTCTACCTGACTTGTGTCTCTTTTTCTGTTGTTGTCCATCACCCAGTTTCCTTTTGTTTAATATATAATTCATTTTTTGTAAGCTGCTGTTCAATTCATTTTACAATCTAGTCAAGTGTGCACAATTTTACAAGTTCGAATTCTTTTCATACATCATTACCATGAAAACAAGTGCGGTGACACCCACCCTGTTTTCAGCTCAATCCTATAAATTATGTTTATATATATTCATGTAAAGTTTCAGAAAATAAGCATGACTTTCAAAGAAATCATACATTGTCAAACTTACACCAAAGTTTTGATATTACTTTGTCTTCAGAATTGTTGTTCTACTTACCCCTTCAATGGACTCCATGGCAACAGTCCAAGTCCCTCATTCCTACAAACATCAACTAACTCAAACTCTGTGGTACGACACAGCAAACTGTATTGGGCCTGTGAAAATTAATAAATAATACAACTTTAATCATATAGTAATACTCATTGACATAAACAACCATTACATGAAATTCAGGAATTTGCTTAAAACCAAGAGTTTCCATATACAGTATAGTCAAAGATGTTAGAATAACTATTCAAATATGGAAAAGAACCAAAAATGTCCATATGTGGTCATTGATATTAGAATGACTTTCCAAATATGGTGGGCTTCAAGTTGGAACCAAAAATGTCCATATATGGTCAGAGATATTCAAATGACTTGCCAAATATGGAGGGCCTCAAGTTTGATCCAAAAAAGTCCATATATGGTCATAGATATTAGAATGACTTTCCAAATATGGTGGGCTTGGAACCAAGAATTTCCATATATGGTCATAGATATTAGAATGACTTTCCAAATGTGGCGGGCTTAGAACCAAGAATTTCCATATATGGTCATAGATATTAGAATGACTTTCCAAATGTGGCGGGCTTAGAACCAATAATTTACATATATGGTCATTAATGTTAGATTGACTTTCCCATGTGGAAGGCTTAGAACCAATAATTTCCACATATGGTTAGAGATGTCAGAGTGACTTTCCAAATATGGAAAACCTAGCACCTACAATTTTCATGTATGGCTTTAGACGTTAGAGTGAATTTCTAAATATGGGTATCCTAGCATATATGGTCATTACTGTCTTGAAATTACATTACCATTTACCTGTAAACTAACCCACGGATTCAAACCAATCCTTTTACATTCACAGACTATCTTCTGAAGCTGCCATCCAGTGACATTACTAGCACCTACATAGCGCACTTTTCCATTGTATGTAATGTTTCCTCTATTGGGGTTGCAGAGTCCCATGCATGGATCTGTCATTAACAACAATCACAAAGGTGCTAATTAAGTAAGTAATCATTATTTCTGAAGCTGTGACATATGTTGTATTATATCTCATGCAAGCCAAGTTGAATGCATTCAAGCAAAAAATGCGCGATTTATAACCTGGTTGTTCTAGTTCATGACAACACACACATCTATGTCATCAGTTCTGCTGCACTCAAAATATAAGTCAAAACAATGCCATTACTCTTTCCAAGTTTTCATAAATTATGCTTGCACATGTTACTAAAGAATATTCCTCACTATTTTTCTTCAATTAGTTGGAAAATACTCATGAACAAAACAATACAATTTTATATGTTGCAACAAAATGAACATAATTCTATTGTTATGGTGCAAAATTCCCATTGTACAAATCTCAAATTATAGTATTCGCATTTTTCCAGTAGGAACATGAAATTGTACAACTACTACGTCTTCTTGTATTTGATTAGAATAGTTATTATTAATTTGCATATTATTGATGAACTCACCTGGTACAAATCAGTATAATCTGTCTGCAACCTCTTCAAACTCTGTTCTACAGTCCATAATATATGTTTACGACTTAAACCTGTACCATTAGGATCACCAGGTTTAGTGTTCATACGAAATTTTGTGGCAATCACCATATCATCTCTATTTTGCCTTCTGTAAAGAAAGGAGTTACACAAAGGATGATCTCACTGTACCTACATGTATATCTCACTTACAATTTGTCAAATGTGTGTGTTGTCGGGTAAAAAGTAGTGTTATAGTATACAACACTGGTAACCGAGCCTTCAGTTTACTAAGATAAACACAAACTAAAATTATTGTTCTTCAATATGGTAGATTACACAAGTGGGTGATAGTGGTTCCTCTCTTGTGTGATTGTTATCACCCTGTGATCAACATAGTGTAGACATTGGAAGTCCCAAAACAACACTGCAAGTTTATGGAACTCTAAATAAACTAGTTTCCAAAGACGCCTCCCTACTGCAACTATAATTAAACCAACATCCATTCAATTATTGTTTTATTCAATTATTCTTATCATTGTTGTATCAACACGTTGCGACAATACTTTTAGTTTGTGTCTATCTTAGCATGGAAGTAATTTCTCCCCTTATACCTCCATGATCTTAGTAAACCGAAGGTTCAATACCAGAGCAATAAGACATGCCAAACCATAGACACTGTCTATGGCTGAACTAACCTCTCAGCCTATACCATTCTCAAAACAAGCAAATGAGCTATGTACGTGATTCCAATATAAAGAAGTAAATAGTAAGGTCATAGCTAATTGTGTAGATATGTTTAAATTGTTCCTGGTTCTAAGAATTAAATTAGATTTTGAAATATCGCTACTTAACTTTGGAACAGTAAATTTGAAAGACTTGCTACATATTTTCAAATCTCCAATCCCTAAATCATGTTATTATTCTGCTCTTGAAACTTCTGGAATATTATGTGATTTGTCGGAGAAGTCATAAACAGGAACAAGACTATAGGAATTAGGGACTGTCACTTAAAAGTTCAGTTGTCGACCAAATATGCAGGTCTCAAATTCTTGTATCACAAAATATGTTGTGATAGTACATAGGGATCACATACAAGTTCTTACCAATCTGACCAGCACACATTACAGAATCAAGCCATTAGCTAAGGAAGTGGGGTTTCTTATCTTTCTTATCACTGAATAATGTTTGTTGGCAATATTTACAAATGTGATAAAGCACTATTACATAACACATCAGGCAAAGCTAAGCTCAATATAAGTGTGAAGCCCCTAATGTCATATCAGTTGATATCAGTTTTACTGACCCATTATCAGTGACATTGCAAATAACTTTAGAGATGCAAACAATTTTTATGACACCCGACTTGCTGGCTCACCAAGTCGAGAAAGTAGCACTTGAACTGCTAATGCAAAGAATCCGTCATGATCAAATTTGACATATTTGCATATCTCCATCGCTCACTTGGGGCAAAAGACCTCCATAAATCAAGCAAATTTCTGCTAAGAAACAAATTTTTGTTTGAGAATCACTTAAAATCATTGTCTATATCTTTGCATTTTGAAGCCTTCAGGTATACGTGTGTGAATCCGAAGACTAAGTTTTAATATCTTACCGGTCAAGCCATGATCCAATGTATTTCTCAGCTGTTCCTTCTTGATAGAAGTCAGCAGTGTCAATAAAATTACCCCCTAACTCTACAAATCTATCCAACATCTGATGAGAGGCTACTTCATCTGTCTGACCTGGTCGGCCTACCTGTAAAAAAAAATGTGGATTGTCATACTTTTATTGAACATTAAACATTTAAACTAACATTAAATGACCAGTGAATATTTAACACATTGCCTGGCTTTAAGGGAATCTTTAGACAATTAGTTAATTACCCCAATAGGTTTCCCAAAGGTGAAAGCAGAGTGAAAAAGTTGCTGCATAACTCACATGTGGTTATATGAAGCCTCACATGCTTGATATGGCTAAATAAAATGTGTTTTATAACACATCACTTTCTAATTAATTTGATACAACTGAGAGAGGTTCTGTCAAGTTTCCTGTGAAGAGATCATTAATGACTGAATGAGTAAGTTAGCTTCTTCTCCACATCCGCTCCTTTGGCAAACAAAATTCCTTGTTTTCTTTTCGTTTACATCCTTGCTATCAACATTTTTGTGATGTTCTTCTTCTGTGACATGAACGTAAAATCTTGTCATTTTATGAGACAACTTCAAGCCACTTTCAGTAGACTTCAGACTGTTGTACCATAACATAGTGTGGATTCCTGTGCTAGTGCCCTAGCATGAATAGAATTAACAGTGCCTGTTGTGTGCAAATTAGATCATTACCGGTATGCAAAACTAGTCCATACCATGTGATATGATCTCAACCAATCACAGAAGGGTGCAAGACAGTGATGTGTTATACAAGACCAGACTAAATTCTATGACAAAGAATTCTTCTTCAATACAGTTTAACTCACCTGATTTCAATAATAAAATCAATAGTTTCTTCACTGCACAAAAATCAGCCAATTGTCAGTTAAATGAAAACTAGATGAAACAATGAGGGCGCTGTTCACACAAGAAAGGGGAATGACATCATTTTGTATCCTGTGATTACCCAGACTCATCGTTGGTGGCACTCTCTCCTTCCTGTTGTCACTTTGTAAACAAATGTACTAGTAGGTCAAACTTCAAAGTGGCTGTATAGATGGTTTGACATGCATGATTTCTTATCTCAGGTAAGTTTGAACACATTTCTCCAGTAATTCTCATCAGTCTGCATTGGTTACCAGTTCTTTTCAGGATTGATTACAAAATTTTACTGCTAACATAAAATGCTCTCCATTTGTGATCTTCTCCAGCCATATACACATCGAATCACTCTCTACGTTCTACAAACAAGAATTTGCTTACAACAACAAATTACAGACAAATCACCTATGGACTATGGAGTGGAAACACCCTCAGTTACTGTTGATGGTAGCCACCGTAGTTGACATGCAAGTACTCTCGACAAGGAGACAACGCCTGCCTGGATTGCCAGGGAAATCACCAGTCTACTAGTACTCCGGGTACTACGAAGGCTATTGTGACACTTGTCAATATCGTTCTATACGGTATACCGTATACGCTAAACTTTCGCGCCATGCAAGCGCGTCACCGTGCCTGAACTGTTTCAAAAGCGGAACTCTCAGCAAAAATGTAGAAAAATGAACCGATTGTACAATACACGATTTGTATTCAAGCTAGCGAGTTATAAATGTAAGCCTAGGGTTGAGTTAGGATAGGACGTAGGTGTGTGTGTGTGTGTGTGTGTGTGTGTGTGTGTGTGTGTGTGTGTGTGTGTGTGTGTGTGTGTGTGTGGAGGGGGTGGGTAGACTCCCGGGCTCCCTGGCATAACCGTGATTTGTATCTACTACAATGAATGGGCATAAATTCTACTTATGTCCGGAATCTTGCACATGTAAATGAACCGATGAGAAGCGCCTTCGACAGTCAAGCTTCATGTACTTCGTTCGAAGTTCTTGGTGTACAGTACTTTAACTCCCACAACGAACAACACTTGGTAGATCGTCCCATCCGTCTACGAGCTTAGACAGTTCCGCAGGATGCTTACCTTGCTTTCTCCGAATGTTAGTGTTCCTAGACAGATATTGGACACCTTCACTCCAGTCCTCCCGAGGAAGTTGTACGTAACTGCAGAAGACATTCCGTTCACGCCAGCTGCCATTTATATATAACGCAACTGACCCATATCAGGTTGACCCGAAGTGACCTTTTACCTCCACATCCTTCAACAGATATTGTTAGATCGATGCACGACATCAAACCCTCTTTCACATCAGAAATCTTGTCGGAAAATGCTTGTGATGTGAATGGATCTCATTCTTGAGCATTATACATTCAGAAGTTTCTTAAATCATATTTTCGCAGCGAAAACACATGCGATGACATACTGCCCTCATGCGAGGAAGCTTAGTGTGCCTTTTGTTTTTAAAGTGAAAGTTGTTGCCAGATGATGCTTGCTCTCTCATAATCTTGATGTATTAGGATATATAGTAATTATTTAAGTTTGCATTGTACTATTTGGAAAGTAAGGAATCCATGATTTTCTTACATAAATACATAAACCATGCGCGTCTTTTAGTGTGGAAGACATGACGATACACCAGTTCATAGTTTTATGTAATAGATGAACTTTGTAAAAAAAAAACTAAAAATTCTTTCATCCAACTTTTAGTTTCTTTGGAAAACTCTGGTAAAAAAATGACTAGCGACTCAGTTCACACCAAAGACAGATATGCAGCCAGTCACGCACGCATGCATGCACGTACGTACGTACGTACGCACACGCGCGCGCGCACACACACGCACACACACACACACACATACATACATACATACATACATAAACACATACACGCCATATATTCACGCCATACACACACACATACATACATACATACATACATACATACATACATACACACATACACACATACACATACACACACATACATACATACATACGTACGTACGTACGTACGTACACACACACACACACACACACACACACACATACATACATACATACATACATACATACATACATACATACATACATACATACATACATACATACATACATACATACATACATACATACATACATACATACATACATACATACATGCATGCATGTGAAATCACCACAAAACAAACCTAATGTTTACCCAGTCCCCACATTGAACTATACAACAGCTCAGTACATCTACGTCAGGTTGATTAATCATGTGACACATCGCTGCTCTTTAGGGTTCGAAGTTCATTCTGGATTCATCGGCTTCAAAGGTATGGTGCGTGTTTGTGTGTCTTGTCAAATACATTTTATGTACTCGTTATTTGTATAAATTGGTATAATAGAAAAGAAATTTGTATAAAGCAAATATTATATTCACTTGCAGAGTGCCAGTATACATACATATTACATGAATTATAGTTGTATTCTTTGAAATAGAAAGAATGGTATAATATTTTCATTGTTGAATTATTACTGTTCTAAATCATGTCGTACATACAGACGTAGTAGACGCCGACACTTGAACGTTCCAATAAAACTGTTCAACTTCAGATCCCAAAATCGTGTCTCGATTTTAGCGTGACCGCATACTAGTACGTTTGGTGAATTTTACTTGATGCGTGCATTTTTGAACACGTCATTTTATCAGATCTAGATTTAAAACAACACAGTCATGATCGCTTGCAAAGCATCGGTAATATATAGTCAGGTACCCACGCTGTTGGTGACTTGCAAATTTCTGTTCATCCGTGGCGTGTCTAATGAGTTGTTCGTAAGTATCATACATGCGAAACGACTGTTTTGAAAGTTAAAACATGTCATACGAAATCCGCGGTATTTGATTAAAACGTCTATAAAATAAATGTAAATTCATATCAGTTTTGTATTAACTTTTGGCAATATATAGTTATCGCTTGTCATACCATACTGTTTGTGTTTGCTTTGAAACACCCACCCTACGACGAGTGCGAACTGCCACGAGATTAATGATTTACAATCTAAATGGGTCAGACACATTGGGTGATCATGCATGTTGATGTCGTACATAGCTAGTAAATCCTTGGGTATAGGTATGTCGCAAGTACTTAATATCTAACCATAGACCCTACACTAGACTGTCGACAGTCGTTCGCGCCTTTTTTCCCTACGTTTTATCGAAATTTAAACATAAGTCGTCGCCGCGCTCCGATCCGGCGCAACACTACTATAATCGCATACTGATATCGAGGGCCGAAGGCCCGAGCATGCGATTATAGTAGTATTGCGCCGGATCGGAGCGCGGCAACGATTTAAGTTTAGATAAAACGTAGGGGGGGGGGAGGCGCGAGCGACTGTCGACAGTCTAACCCTACACGTGTAGGGTCTATGATCTAACAGAATGACAACGTGGAAACAAATTAACACATTTATCATGATGTGTACGGACAACTCACTCGCTCACTCGATCACTCACCCCGTCACTTACTCACTCACTCACTCACTCACTCACTCACTCACTCACTAATTTACTTACTTGCTTACAACATGTAAGTTATAAATGATAACATAACGGAGCGAGTTGACTTGGCGAAGAAAACTAATATTAACTAATTTTAATATATATTAACTTCTTCTTACATAACTTTCTGAGACGGTTTCTTACACGGCGATTATTCCCGGTGTTGCAGGAACTGTATTTACTACCCCCCCCCCCCCCTTTACTGGGTATAGACGGAGATACATCGGTCGATCGTGAAGTTCGGAGCCTTGCCTTAGCGCCCAGATACACTCAATTCCGATCAAGATTGTGGAGGGCGTTCCGTAAATCCAATCCTAGCTTGTTGCGCAACAGTACCATTGACTGTGCGTTTTGTTTTTATATTAAACATATATTTTCTCGAAATGTTAGCGATCGGCGTTGTCCATGGAATTTACTGAAAAACCAGACATCAAACCATGAGAATTATTTGGTAACTACAAGACTTGGCTACACAACTGGATGTTATAATTATAGCGACGTCCAATGTTCATACCTCCACGGTTACTCAAATCAGTAAACTCATCGATACCACGTCTACTTGGGTGTTACTTGGCAAGGAACAAGTTTCTCGGCCTTGCTGATATTTATTTCTCGTGAGTTAAATTTACATAACGCGTAATTCTAAAGCCTATAACGCACATATGTAGACACATTCATACAAACACAGAGATTTGTACACACTGTCAGTTACATAATCTCGTTATCAAGACTCCCAGACTTCCTACCCAGCTCGCGCGAGCGGATGTAAGGACTGAGCCATCAGTGGTGACACTGTGGCAAGACTAGTCGAGCACTTAATTTGCTTAATTGGCTGTATTACTGGACTGGCATTCAGTTGCGTTCATATGACATTCAGGAGTGTTTTTAACATTGGCACATCCATTTCTGACAACTGGCTTATATTTCTCTTTCAACTTTATACAGAGAACTGTTTTACCGACTGCACGATGAACTAAAACTGTCTTTGGCTGGGACTGTCTGCAGTGCATCATCATGGGGTCATCATCGTCCTCCTCTCCCTTGCCACAAGACATGCATGTAGTTATTATTGGTGGAGGATTTGCTGGCGTCAAGGCTGCACTGATGTTGAAAGGGAAATGTCCATTTACTTTGATTGACGGACGTGATGGCATTCACAACTGTGTAGCAGCATTAAGGGCATCTGTACAACCAGGTTGGTGCATAGGGGCGTGTAATATATCATAGATTGTTTTCCTGATCTACAAACTAAATATAACAATCTTTTGACTATATATTCCTACCTGTAAGGAGAAGAGAGTATATTATATTTCTTAAATTTCTTTGTAGTATAGAGATTGATACATTTGTAGCAGCAGGATTCGTGCGATATTTTCCAAAGAAAACGGCAATCTAAGCAATAATACATGCCCCCATGGGTTGGTGTACTGTGACATATTTAGAGCGTCACAATGTCACGTGATATACTTGTACGTCACTATAGTAATAGTATAATGCTATGATGATGTGAATATATGTAATATTATATAATATGTTAATGTAAATGACATGAGGTAGTATACCAAGTAGTGTGACTTGATTTTCTTTGTATAAATGGGATACTGTACTGTAAACCTACATAGTTTCACTATTAGAAAATTTTGCAATTTTACAGTCTTGAAAGTCTAAATTTTTACTAATTACCAGACTAGTACATTGTGTTCATGTACAAGAAGGCATTTTAGTCACTATTTATGTTTGCTTTTTAGTTTTCCAGTAAAATAAATGAAAATAACTCTTTAGCAAAAATTTCCAGGTTTACAGTAACTAAATACATATAATGGTAATCACCATGTGTGTGTGCATGTGCGCGCATGCATATACATATATACATACATACATACATACATACATACATACATACATACATACACACACATACACATACACACAAATATATATGCATGCATACATATATACATACGTACGTACGTACGTACGTACGTACGTACGTGCATGCGTGCATATATACATGCATGCATACATACATACATACATACATACATACATACATACATACATACAAACATACATACATACATACATACATACAAACATACATACATACATACATACACACAAATATATATATGCATGAATGCACACATGCACACATACATATATCATACATACATTACCATAGATCATATATATGATATCATATAATATGCCATTTCATACATCATATGTAGTATCACATATATTATCATATCACATAACTTTATGTAATATGTTCATATGTCACGTTAATAACAGTTATCATATACTGCATTTACTGCACTTTCTAGATATGCCATTAGCCCTCACATTCACCAATGCGAGGGCTGGGTTGAGATATGAACAGCTAACGATGTACATGCTTAATATTATGTCATATCCTTTTAAAGATTTCATCACAAGTAGGCTGAGTAGCTGTTCTACATGCAATGGGCACAACAGCAAAGTCTATTTACTTGATATAAGTAATGAAGTCCAAACATACCAAATATATAAAGATGTTATTCCCCTGTATTTTTCTTCATTCAGCCAAGTAAAATACGAGTGACCAAAGGGGGTTTTGTCACTACTCTTCTAACAACTCGTAGTGACAAAACCCTTAGGTCATCATTAGTATTTTCAGGCTGAGAATAACAATTATACCAGCACCAGTAATTTCGAAGAAAAATCAGGAAAAGTAGTGTGGCAATTTTGAACGTTTTGACTCATATTTCAAACATAGCAGAACCAGTGACATAGACACATGTTGTTGTGACATAGACATGAATTGTCATGATGTAGAATGACCAGAGTATATATTCCATATTTTTTGTTGAACCAGGTTTTGCCGAGTACACCTTTATACCATACCTTCAGATGTTTAGTATAGATAACTTTAAACAAGGTCATGTGACCAGTATTGATGTCCAGAACAAGAAAGTCAGAGTTGAGGACAAAGAGAGAGAACAAGATATTGAATATACACACCTCATCATAGCAACGGGAAGCAGTGTGCCGTATCCAGGGAAACTAGGTTTAGATGTTAGTATAGAAGATGGCATTGTAAGTTATGAAAGACAATGTCAGGAGGTAAGAAATGGAAAACAAATACATACAACTTTGTATGACACAGAACCAAAAAGTCAATTTTTACAACATTTAGGAAATAATTTCCTTAGCAGCATCATAAAACCATGTACAAGACGCACCAGCAAGTTGCACAGCACTGAGAAAGATATGGACTGGCTTGTTACAAATTGTTTTCTGACACAGAACCAAAAAGTCAATTTTTACAACATTTAGGAAATAATTTCCTTAGAATCATCATGAAACCATGTACAAGACGCACCAGCAAGTTGCACAGCACTGAGAAAGATATGGACTGGCTTGTTACAAATTGTTTTCTAGTAATTTTTATAAAAAATTCAGCAAGTAAGCATTATTTTAGACCATTATTGAAATATTTCTCCATTGAAATCAAAATTTCACATAAAACGAAAAAAATGCAAGAAAAAATGCATCCTCAAAACTAGTACATTTGATAACAATATTTATATTCATTTCATTATTACATCACAAAAATTTTTGTGCAGATTGTAATAAATTATTTATAAATTGATTTTAAAAGCTACACTATGATAATAATGTGTACATGGTCTTACAGATTAGAGCATCGAGCAAGATTGTTATCATCGGTGGAGGTGCAGTTGGTGTGGAGTTAGCGGGTGAAATTAAAACAGAATACAAAAGGAAAGACGTTACTATTATCCACTCAACAAAGACATTGGTAGCACCTGAATTCAGTGATAAAGTGCCAAAAGAAGCCAAAAAACAGCTTGAAAGATTAGGTGTTAATTTAATTCTAGGTAGGTAATCAGGAGTCTTTATATACTTTTCAGCATAGCCTCCACAAAATGCTGGATTGTCAACCAGAGAAGTGTTCTTTCCACATAATTATTACATATGTACCAGAGATTACTTGCCCCGATGCACACGCACACTAGTGGTATTATTACATAAAATTATGTACCAGAGATTGCTTGCACCGGCGTGTGTGCATACTGGTAGTATTATTACATATGTACCAGAGATTGCTTGCACCGGCGTGTGTGCATACTCGTAGTATTATTACATAAGTACCAGAGATTAATTGCACCAGTGTGTGCGCATACTAGTAGTATTATTACATATGTACCAGAGATTACTTGCACCAGTGTGTGTGCATACTGGTAGTATTATTACATATGTACCAGAGATTACTTGCACCAGTGTGTGCGCATACTAGTAGTATTATTACATATGTACCAGAGATTACTTGCACCAGTGTGTGTGCATACTAGTAGTATTATTACATATGTACCAGAGATTACTTGTGCCAATGTGCACGCATACTAGTGGTATTATTACATATGTACCAGAGATTACTTGCACCAGTGTGTGTGCATACTAGTAGTATTATTACATATGTACCAGAGATTACTTGCACCGGTGCGCACACATACTAGTGGTATTTGCACTGCAGTGCAATACTGAAAACATTGTTGCATACCTGCATGCAAATGATATGCAAATGAGGATGCAATGGTTCATTCTACATGAAAGTGCACATATTGTCATTTGTACTGAAATTTGCTGTTTCAAATAAACATATGTAGTAATAACAGAACCCCGTGCCACGTCAGTTCCTGTGGTTACTCAGGGGTATTTTTTCACTTGTGCTTGCAGTATTTTTCAAGTAGGAAGCCATATGATAAAATAGTTATATAAATTAAAAATCCAAAATAAATACTAGTACCCAGTTCTCATCCATGTGACAACTTTAAACCCAGGCTCCACTTTCTACTAACATATTATCTATTTCTTTACTCAGTCATATTTTATTTAAATTAAATTCTTGCTCTTTAGGAGAAAGAGTTACAGGATTAGATGAGCTTCCAGAACATCGAAGTGAAGACCAGTTCACCGTGACAACGGATAAAGGTACACAAGTGCAAGCAGATTTGGTGTTACGTTGCACTGGGTATAGAGTCAACACATCACCATTCACTGAGACACTTGGTAAGTGTGCAAAATCTTGTTTGTCAGGATCTGGAATTTTTTTGTGTGTTTTACATGTTTACTAATTTATTCGTAATTTAGAATATTGAGTGTGCATCATTGAATGCTGTGAACAAATTTTGCTAAATCTACATTTAAGAACAAATAATCTTTATTTTATTTATACTGGATAGTTCTTTAAGTATATAAACACTTGTCTCCCAAGAAGACCAGAAAAGATACAACTTCTGAGTAATCCATTTTTATCCATAACACATTGTATCCCTGGCCATCATAACCACACATGCACTTAGATGTTTACAGGAAAAGTCCAGTCAGATGTATTTCTACCTTTAGTACACTTGAATTAATTACTGCTATCAACTTAAATATCAATTTGGGTGATAAATTAGCACCTCAATAACCTATTTAACTTTTAAAACAGCTGTTCTGCACTTAACATGTGTTTGACCATTTGGGTAATTTCCTGCAAAGGTTTATGGGAGAAACACATGGTGATGACGTCACAACTACCCTAATCTCTTTGTCTTGACAGATGCAAATTTCAACACAAAGAGATTTAGAGTAGATGTGATGTCATCAATATAGGCTTTCCCGTAAAGCTTTGCAGAAATTGCCCAGAATGACTCATTTTTATTCAGTCATTGTTAATTCATAATTAATGTTTTGTATTATGAATAATAACTATTATAGGTGACTCTATGAACAAGAAAGGTCAAATGAAGGTCAATGAGTACTTTGAGGTCAAAGGTCATGAGAACATCTATGCTATAGGAGACTGCTGCAGTATGGAGGAGACAAAGATGGCATTTCGTGCTGGTTTGAATGCTGAGCATGTTGTACATAATCTCTTCCTAGAATATGAAGGGACAGCACGAAAACCATATGTACCAAGTAAGTGCATAACCAAATTTGTTATCATGAAAACGTACAAGAATTTGTTGATGACAAGAATAATTAAGGTTAATGAAAACTGCATCGACATTGCCTCTTCCTGTGTCTGTGAAATGCATTGTACGCATAGATTAGATGGACCAGTATCATGTATTCTGTCAGTTAGTCACGGTATATTAAAAGTAACATTTGACCTTAGCTTCCAGTGTCAAGGTCAATGGAAACTGCATCCTCACATTGGCTCATCCTGTGTCTGTAAACTGCAAGAAATGACTGAATTTTAAAGTTGTCTTTACCCACACCCATGATCTGTTACAATATTGTACATGGTTTAAAAAATAACATTTGACCTTGAAAGAAAATATCAAGGTCAAAAGAAACTGCATCCCCTCATTGACTTATACCATTTCTGTGATATGCAAAATTGACTACATATAGATAATAATTTTCTTTGTATACTCAGGAGGACTGGATATACTGTTGTTGGTCATGGTTTGAAAATTGTTCTTAACCTTGAAAACTAATGTCAAGGTCAAAAGAATGTGCTCCTTAACATCACAACCTGATAGGTCTATGTATGGCTTAATTTGATTTTTATCTTTCTACACACAGGAGGACCCGTTGTGATTGTGTCTATTGGTCGCAATGGAGGAGTATTTCAGCTCAGTTCAATGGTGTTTGGGGCATTCGCAGCCAAGATGGTGAAAAGCAAAGACATGTTTGCAGCAAAGTTCTTCAAAGATCGTGGAATAAAACCACCAAAAATACCCTCATATAAGAGTAACAAATCAGAATTAAAAGCCATGGATTCATAAATGTCTAAATGCAAATCAGTCAAAATGAATGAATGAATATTATGATTATCAGGCAGTAGTTATAACCATATTGTCATGGTAACATAAAACCATGTCACCGCTTTATATAGGGACAGGAGAGTGTTGCAATTGCATGAATTACTACGTACATGAATGTTATGAACACTAGAGATCTGCCTGTTTTGAACTTACTAGTAATTCTCAGTACCTGCAATAGTATTTTACACTGTGCTAGAGGGTCAAAATAGAACAAGAAGGTTGACTACTTCTCACTGTGCCTATCTATAGTAATGCATGTGAAGCACGTAGAACGGAAGTTATGGTGTCGACCAAGAAATCGAATGTTCATTATTTTTATGACATACCTAGGCAGTAATATTCCAATTCTGGTACCAAGAATTGGCCTTTAAGATTAACTTTATCAGCCAAATACAAACCTATAGTCTTACGAACTTGACATCATACCTTTTAGTTCCATGACCTATGACCTCTGACCTCCAACTGTTTTCATTATATAGTGGTAATAACGATCTTATCTCTCAATAATTACTTTTGCAGTAAGTTTTATTTGTTGGTTTCCAGCTTTTATGCAATCTGCAGGGCATATATACACATCTCACATAAATCAGTTTTTGGAACCACCCACTCCTGGCAATGAAGTTATTATTAGTTAGCAGATATACATATGTATTCGATAAATATTGATGCAAGGATGACTAGCAGTTGTTAAGAGTTAGAGTATCAAACAACTTGAATGAATAGTCTGTAGAAATATTGCAAAATTAATACAACTGCAGACCTCAGACCGTGGACAAATGGAACCTGTTACAAACAGGAAGAGTAACACAAATGAATTGGCTTAATAACACTTGGCACACCATGTTGGAACAGAAGAGACTTGTATTATATACTTGTATTATGGTTTCTTTATGTGTACATGAAATGCCAGGGGAACTGGAAATTTGTTTGTGAATGTGAACTATTATGTAAAGTGGCCATAAAAACTTCATATCAAATGATGGAATGTAATACAAGTCTCTGTACTTCCAACATGCTGTGCCAATTGTTATTAATCCAATTCCGTTGTTTACTTTCCCTGTTTATAACAGGTTTCGTTTGTCCACAGTTTGATACTGTATATGTGAACTGTATCTAACCTTTGACCTTTTCCAGTAGATACTCACCGAGTCAGTTGCAAATAACCGTAAAGACCCGTAGTATCAGTTTGCACAGCGTTCGACAGTCTTCGGAAAGAGATTAAAACAGAAGGCATGCTTGAAGGGTGAGCATGACAGTAGGGAGAGGGATTAAGAGCCCCATTCACACCTAATACAATAGGTGTTTCTAGTCTGTTTGTTAGTGGTCTGAGATACATTATATACCGCTATATACACAATATATTAAAGGTATACAAGCTGCAATGAGGACAATTTTTGACTGCTTTTTTTAAAGTGCAATAAACTTACTCGTAATATTATACATCCAGAACAGTATTGAATCACCTGTGTGAAAAGATATTTGTGTAGTTGTACACACAGTATAGTGAAATAAATCAAATCAAATTGATTTTTGGGTCCACACCCTAAAAACAGCGCCCTCAATGCAATCATAATTTCAACCTGTTACTGTACGTCTTATGGATAAAATCAACCTCTAAGTAACATTTGCAATGTCTAATTATTGGTATTTTAGCAGTTTTCAGTGAATGTAGAGTTGGTTGTTTTTAATATAAAAAAATAATACTCCAGTTGCAGCTCGTGCAGCTGTAAGATTGCCTATTTTATGCATAAAGTTGTGATAAGTACGCAAAGGATGTTTTGGTTTTTACTTTAAATGAAGCAATCATTAAACCAATGTAATTATTTACATTTCTATGATTATTCCTTGTCAACAATTTTGTTTTCCTATGTATGTGTGGAGAGGATTTTAAAGTGGCCATATGGATGAGGATTGGGTATTTATTTTGGATTTTTTATTTATAAAACAATTTTATCATGGCTTCTTACTTGAAAAAATCAATGTGAAACAACCAAGTTCAAACATATGTAAAACGTTTGTTATTGTACATACAATAACAAAGATTTTACACGTTTATTAAGCTTTTGCAAAGTATTGAGTTACAAACAAAGACTTGGTCTATGTTGTTTCACATTGATTTTTCAAGTAGGAAGCCATGATAAAATTGTTTTATAAATTAAATATCCAAAATAAATACCCAATCCTCATCCATATGGCCACTTTAAGAATCAAAATTAACCCACAGGGGGCAGGAGGAACAATATTTGAGAATCTGCATAGTTTTCTTTATTTTTTTACATTTAGTTCTTTTTTCTACAGTAATATAAACAACTAGTGTGTTTTATTTTCACTACTTTATCACTTATCTTTGTCTGTTATTGGCTAATTCACTAATCCTGTCTGTATAAACATTCGCTGTGCATTGGATGACGATGTCTACGCAGATTCTCAAATATATATCCTCCTGGCCCCTGTGATTAAACCATCAAAGGCTCAAAGTCTAAGCTAGTGAGCAATGAGAAATACAGAGTCTATCAAAATTGTGTGCTCTAAAGTTTGTGACAAATGAAAATATATTTCATGATATTGGGTTTTTTTTTGCACTTTAATGCTTCATTGTGTGGAAAAATGAAAAAGTTGAAGTAAAGCTGCATTCGTTGTCTGTGACATTATTCAAACAAAAGTGTATTCACATACACTAATTTGTACAACCAATATGTGCATACTAATTCATACCCTGGTTGTATCATTGTTGAAGGGGAACACCATTCCAGGAAATAAAGGCACATGTACAACTGCCGACATCAGACCATGGACAAATTAAATGGAACCTGTTACAAACACAGAAAGTAAACAACTGAATTGGATTAATAACAATTGGCACAGCATGTTGAAAGTACAGAGACTTGTATTACATTCCATCATTTGATAAGACCAGTTTTATGGCAACTTTACATAATAGTTCATGGTCACAAACAAATTTCCAGTTCCCCTGACCTTTCCTATACAAATAAAGAGGCCATAAAACTGTTCTTATCAAACCATGGTGTGTAATCCCAGTCTCTGCTGTTCCAACATGCTGTGCCAAGTGTTATTACTCCAATTCATTTGTTTATATTCCCTGTTTTGTAACAAGTTCCGTACGTCCAAAGTCTGATGTTGGCAGTTGTATTTCATTAGTCTTAGCAGGCAAGAATAATTATTACATGTATATTCATGTTTCCTATGTGCTTATTTCCTTCAGATATTCTAGAATATGTATTGTGCATCTAAGCAATATTCATGTCTGCTAAGACCAATGATGCAATGGGGTTCCTCTGAAAGAACAGTAAAGGTGAAAAAGAGTTTCAATTTGATGTTTCTTGGC
Organism: Glandiceps talaboti; assembly: GCF_964340395.1. Taxonomy (NCBI): domain Eukaryota; kingdom Metazoa; phylum Hemichordata; class Enteropneusta; family Spengelidae; genus Glandiceps; species Glandiceps talaboti. Next base: position 8,313,010 of record NC_135559.1, read on the forward strand.
AACCAAGAAAATTCCATGTTATGCGAAATCTTGAAACGACTCTCAAGAACTCAGTTTATTAAAATACCTTTATTTCCTGGAGTGGTGTTTCCATTAATCCACATATCCCTAAATGATCTATTTCTGCAAAAATGGAAACATAACTTTTGGCTCATGAGAATTGTTTGATTGAACAACCACTGATCCCGAGGTGGCCATCTTGAATTACCAATGGTTTTGACCATTTCTTTCCATTTTACACCTGGTAATATGCTGTATATGTAGTGCGCCCTCACACAACCAAATACTGTCATTATTCAGTAACTTTTACACTGAAAAACTACTAGACACAAACTGAAGAAAATGCACCTCATTTTGGAAGAAGTCATCTCCATTTTAAAACACTTAAAGACACTACCAGGTAATCACAAACTGTCCAGCACACCGTGAAGGTCAAGTCAAATATTAACATACGAATACATGAGTCAAGGTGTATGATCATTGCATTTATTTTCCACACTGGTTCATTAAGGGGGTTAATAAACTTTTAAGATATAAATTTTACATATCTCTGTCTGTCATATTTTCCTCTTAAAAATCTTCATTAGACTCTTCTGTATCTAAAAAGAGCAACAAACTAAAACTAAAACGAAAAAAAAAATATATCTTTCATAAAGCAATTCCTATGAAAGACGTATTACAAGAAATAGTAAGAAAAAAACACTTTTAGAAAAAATTTTTCAGTCACTGAATTAGTAGACTGTAAGATACGTCGTGACGTTTCGCCCTCACTGGCCTCCTTTCACACGTGTTAGGGGCTGGCCGATGGCTGAGGGCGCCCCGTCACGGCGTACCTTACAGACTACTGAATTAGTTACTTTTAAAAAGAATGAATGGCAGAATTGAATGTTATGTTTGAAGAAAATCTGGCATAATTTAAGAACATTATTTGATGAAGATATTAGAATCCTGTGTTATATACTTCCTCTGCTATTGTACAGCACATTTCATGTTAGTGTTCACTGGCTCTGTTTGATACAAATACACAGAAACCAAAAATAAAGTGCACAATATGTTACACTATAAGGTAGCAGGATTGAATTAATAGTTTCTTGCGAATTTTTGTCTGAATGAAATAAATTAACTAGCCACCATGTAGACATCTAAATATTGGTGCTGCTTCTGGTTGCAGTGTATTTAAATTTAAATTTCATTTACACGACACAAAGTAAGAAATCACTGAAAGTATAGAATGTGCAGTTTCTTATTGGTTTCTGTGTGGTTGTATCAAACATGAATGCTAATATGAAACGGGCTTCCTATGAGGAACAAATTTGACTCTTAAATATTCTTTTTTTTGGAATCATGGAAAGAGATAACTAATATGAATGCTTTTGAGATTGTAGGTCACATTATAAGAGTAAAAACACATAGGAAAAGAAACAAAATGCCAGTACATGTACATAGCAAGATTTCCCTGTAGAATTTGAGTCTACGAATCACACTCTCAGGGTTGCTACAGAACCAAAGGCGCCATCATTATGAACATACTTTGAATCATTCATTACAGATTTATGGTCACTAACAAGATCAACCTAAAATTTCCATCTAGGCGTCCACTAAAATCTAACTAAAATTGTCCCGTGACCAACCAACAAAAATAGACAATAACTGCTTTTATAAATACTATTTCTTAACTTCTGGGATGGGTTGTCCCATTTTCTTCCATACCATAGAGACAAAGACGTCTTTAGATTTGATTTGTTTGGCTATAAAACTACCAATTACCCATCCCCCTGATGTCATGATACCACCATTACGTCCGCACGATAATGCCATGAAGAAACCACCTGAAATCACAATGTTGAGAAGATAGTGGTCACAAAGTTATAATTGTTACAGTGATAGTGGTTGTTGTTACATGGATGAATGTATCTATCTATAACTCATGACTTTCATGTGTCTGTCACATGACCTAATTATGTTCACAGTCATGTCAGTATTTTAAAATACACAAAAAATATATTTCTTATCCATGTACTTGCAATAGTCCATAGCCAAGTTACCAGAAAAACAAAAGATTATACAGTTTGGCCACGAGGAGTGCTGTTCAAATGCAGATATTGGACTATATTGTGAGCAATGACAGTTGAGGGCTATATAGCCTATACTTGTTAGCTAAGATTCATGAAATACATGTATCTCTATTGTATCTGGTCAGGACAGTTTGTCTAAAATGGGGTGACAATATGATTTTTTTTTGGATTTTCAACAAACCTGTCACTTAGTCTACTATTTATGACAGTTACTCTTCTTTTTATTTAGTACTTTAGAGCAAGTGTGTATGTGGGGCAGATGTCATTTGCTTGTTCAGGATTGGCTCTGCAGTTGTCTTCACTGAATTAGGAAGGGTGATTTTTGTGTTTTCCGACAGATCTGCAGACTGCATAGGCTGGACAAACACATCAATGCGGGGGTATATAAGTGATGCGTGAACTGACCAGAAACAATTACTAGTATTCTTTTTGGGAGGCCTATGTGTAACATAATGCAATTTCTTTCCATGCATCCTTGTAATTTGAAAACTATATATAAACTTTGTATTATTCCTCACCTGGTTTATATGGTTTCAGTTCTTTGCCTTGAGATTCGCTCTCCAAGTTCTTGGTCACCAAGTCGGCATGCACACCAGCATTGTATGCTAATTTTGTCTCTTTCACATTGGCACAGTCTCCTAATGCATATATATTCTTATGACCTTCAACTTGAAGGTAGTCATTGACCTTCAGGCGACCATCATTGTCCATTTTACTGCCTGAAGAAAATGGTCACATGATAATCACATGGTTATCACATAACTAAACATCCAGCTTTGTCCGAATTTGTCAATATACAATGAAATCATCAAACTTGAAGGGGGTAGATGGAGGGGGTGTCCCAACCCAAGACTGGTTCTTTCATCATTAACATAAAAAGTTTTAACCCAATATAAAACTCCAAAACATGCGGTTTATTGTACATCACAAACATTTTCATCAAAAATGTTGCATTTACCGTACTTACTCAGGTTAGCGCCCTCACACGGGCAAGCGCCCTCACACCAGCAAGCGCCCTCACACAGGCAAACGTTTAGTGTGTTTGTTTACACAATGTCTATTTTGAGAAGTTGTTGTTGACTGCCCACCCCCACCATCAAGCCCATGTATTTGTTCATTTGTTCATCAAGAAAGACTGGCAAGCCCACAATAGCAGATAAATTGTTCACGATCTAGGTACCTTACCCATTAAATAAAATTGGATGAGAAAATGGTATCTAATATCCCAAAATTTTCTATCTTTTAAGTCCAAAATAAGTATCTGGGGTGTAAAAAAGTTAAATGAAAATAAAACATTTTTTAATTTCTTCAAATTGTATACCAGTATTGAGCAAAGTGATTAAGCCTGAACTCATAAACCATATAAATAGTTATGTACATATAAAGTTACTAGCCAGAGCCTTACACTAAGATCAGAAGACAACTCAATCCCAATGCCAGCCCTGTCGCTGTTCATCCTCATTCCTGGAACAATTTATACATTTCTTTCTAGAGTATCCTTCTTTGATTCACTTACCTAGACTACTGTGATAAGCTGTAGAGTTAGGTTTCAGTCCTGTACACGGTACAACCAAGTTGGCTTGAATCTGACTGCCTTTATCTGTTGTCACTGTGTTAAGACTTTGCGTGGTACAACCAGTGGGCAAGGAATCTAGATTACTGACACGTTCACCTGTAAGAACATAAATAACAGGATGGAATTTGAAACCAACAGAACAAGGAATATGAAAGACAGCATTATAGCTATATGTACAGGTATTATAATGAAGATCTCACCCTGGAAGCCACCACTGCAATGACAACAGAAGGTGTAAAATTAACATTATTAATTATTATTTGATCAATTGCCTCCATTTTAATCATTCATTTTGATCTCTCTCACATTAACTCACCTAGAACTAGTTTTACACCCAGATTTTCCAGTTGTCCTTTCAGATTTGCCTGAAACTTGTCGTTTGTATTGGGGTCAGCAATTTTCTGATGTGGATGAATTAAAGTCACTTGTTTTTTACCGGCGTAGTCTGTGGCTATTTCACCGGCAAGTTCCACACCGACTGCCCCTCCTCCAACTAACACAATATTATCAGCTGCTTCAATCTGCATGAAATGGACACAATTATTTAACAGTGGATGGTATAATAAATTCTCAGTACCTGCAATAACATTTCACCTCATGCTAGAGGGTCCAAATAGAACAAGAAGGCTGACTTATTCTTAGTATTTGCAATAGCATTTCACCTCATGCTAGAGGGTCAAAATAGAACAAGATGGCTGACTTATTCTCAGTACCTGTAATAGCATTTTACCTCATGCTAGACGTTCAAAACAGAACAAGATCGACTTATTCTCACTTTTACCTCATGCTAGAGGTTCAAAATAGAACAAGGTTGACTTATACTCAGTACCTGTAATAGCATTTTACCTCATGCTAGAGGTTCAAAAAAGAACAAGGTCAACTTATTCTCAGTACCTGCAATAACATTTCACCTCATGCTGGAGGTTCAAAATAGAACAAGAAGGTTGACAAATTCTAACACGCACCTATAGTTATGCATGCAAAGCACGTGTAGCAGAAGCTGTGTTGTCAATCACACCAAATACTTTTTTGAACATGTGTGTGTGTAAAGTTTGTTCTTGAATTCAGATTTGATGACTGCCATATATCCATTGATATCAGATAGTAACATTTATACTATACCCAAGCCAAGTTCAACATGCTCAAACAGAATATATAGGATTTATACCTTGGACGTTCTATACACATAAATGTCAAATGTTAAACATCGGAGTTTCTCTTCCAGATTTTTCATAAATTTTGCTTGAGGAGTTATAATGTTGTATTTTCCCAAATATTTTTGTTCATTCAGCTGGAAAATACTTGTAACATACAAGTTTTGTCACTTCCTGTCTTCAACTCAAAGTGACAAGGTCCCTTAGGTTACTTATATTTTCCTTGGCTGAACAAAGAAAAATATTTGGAAGAGACATACTAATAATTATTACCTGTTTGGATATACCATCATACATAGCTTTTCCTTCTTCCAAACTGACTTTAAGAGGTGTGGTTAGTTTCCCTGGAAATGGTCCCTTAGATCCAGTAGCGATGTAAAGATGTGTAAATGGAATGGTCTCGCCGTTGTCAAGAGTAACAGTATTGGTAGCTGGATCAATTGACATCACTGCACCACGTTTGAAATCATCACCAAATGTTTTATTGTATGGTATAAGTGTCCTCATAACAAATCCTGTATAGAACGGTAGAAGCAGAAATACAGTACTACTGATTTAATTAAAAATTTGATCGCGAAGTAGCTTGCTTTTTGTACATAAGAAAGTACGCTGTGCAGGAATAAAAGTCAGATACAATACGCCATTTCAGACTGCAAACAGGAAATTGAGAATACAGCGCCCTCACTCAAATTGGGGGTATCATCACCTCATAGTACTGTTTCTTAATAGCTTTGTCCCTTGGTTTTCTGTAGAAATGTACATCAGGGATGTTTTCTTATAGTTCAGACATTGAGAACAGCAGCAGTGCTGTATGATTAACCGAGTAACCTATACCATGTATACCCCCAAGGTACACACAGAGACAGGAAGTAGAGTGCCACCACGGCAAATTTTGGAAAGGCCTATTGTTGAAGATTAATAGCTGACTTATTAAAAGGGGTCATCACTGTGGGATGTATAGAAAGGTTTGTAAACTTTGGATTCCGGATAGTCGTTTCATGATATTTTCAATCTTTTTATGAAAAAACGTTTTAAAAATTGAATAATTTCTATTTACCAGGTTCTACAGCAGCTCTCATAGCACCCATGTTATGATGGAAAGCGTCTTTAGGATCAATTAACACCATTTGACAACGTCCCTGTAAATTCTTAGCCAATGTTATTCCAGCATAACCACCACCAACAATCACAGCCTTGATGTTTTCTTGGAGCTGAGGTTTTGAACTGCCGAAACCCATCTTGATATATATAATTACTGCAAATAAAGGAATTAAGTGATTTCATTTACTTTTACTAAGTAAGTATGGTGACGACAAAATACATGTAGTTTGGAAGTATTAAATTTTTTTGTAATTTTTATTTCCACACTTACGATTTTCAAAACTACATCACCAATAATGTAGTTTGATCTGTCTCTGTAAATCTGAGTGTTGTCATGGTAACAGAAACCCTACTGTAACACTACTTTAATTTGCATATCTTGTTCTATTTTAGGTCTGTATTTTAAATTTCCTCACCATCCCTGTACATGTGTATGAACCTTGATTACCAGGCTGTACTACAATTAGAGTTAATTTACTATTCGTTCAAATATATTTTGTCACATATTGGCAGGGAACACGACTTCTACTCAGATATCAAACATAAGGATATAATATCTACATGCACACTGACACAAACAAAGGAAACAGAAACAAATCTTTGAAAAAATACTGTAAGGCCTAAAAAAAAAATAATTGTTTGGTTCCGGTTACCTGACACAACTTAGTTTTTCACTGCCGACCTTTCTTTATGTATTCGAGAAAAAAAAATAAAATCGCAAAAATTGTGAAATCTCACGAGAAATAGTGGATGTGGAAACTGACCTCAACTTAAAAAGATAATATAAAACTATTCTTCCAATCAGTAATGGCTGTACATCTGATAGGAAGAAATAAACAACACAGACACCATTTGGAAAACAATGGAAAACCTGAACTAGACACTCACACATGAAAATAAATATGTAACAAAATAAAAAAAATCTAACCCTAAACCTATTCTAAACTTAAGCATAATCAGAACCACACAATTTTTTTTATTAGGCTTAAGCATATGTTTGTTCTTGGTGACAGATAGACTGTAAGATATGTCGTGTTGTTCAACCCTATCAGGCATGAGTGCTGGTTGATAGCGTGGCACGAATGTCTTTATCTTAGACAGACTAGACAATGAGTGCTGGCTGATAGCGTGGCACGAATGTCTGCATCTTACAGACTAGGAGACAGAGTGACCAGAAATGGGGGGACTTTTTCAAGTTTTGAAAAAATAAAATATGAAAGACTTTTTACAGACAATGCATTGTTTATATATTATCATAATTATTATTATACATTACATTTACCTAACCTAAAGTTTACACTTTCATATAAACCTTATTTTGTTATATTTTGTTAACTATTATTACTCTAGTTTGTATATTTACTAGTTTATTTTAGCACCAAACACTTACTGCAGAAAATCCAATGAAGAAATGTACTTTTCTTAATGGCCATGCAATAAAGATTCTATTCTATAATAACTACACCATACCTGTAGGATAAACTTGGAGAAAAAGACAAAGAAAAAACTGTGGAGAGATTTTTTACCAACAGCAGACAAAGGTCTGATAAGACAGAATGGAAGGTTTATTTGGTTAGTTGCATAATGCTTCCAAGTATCTTTTGAGTTCAGAATTTGTAATCCATACACATGATTGCATCAGCATATATTGTCTTTCTTTAGTAGGTCACAATGACCTTGGTATCCAGAGTCATACATATGACTGCTTGACTACAATTGCAAGTCATGAACTGAAAGAAAATTCAGCTGTTTTTTATTGGCTATCATTTCATTTCATTTCATTTCATATTTTCAGGCCCTGACTGTCTGTCTATCAATTGTCATTATTTTAACCTGGCCTAAATATCTATCAATATCACAGTCACTTGTGAACTAATATTCCATTCCAGGATGGTGGTGATATATTCTAGTCTAGGATGATCATAATACAAAAATGATATGATACGATACCGTTACGGGTCACTGTTTCGGATAAGAAAAAGTGACCTGTAGTACGTAACGGTATTTTTTGAATATCGTAAATACCTATAATAACGTCATTATTTTGCATTATGATCATCCTAGACTAGAATATATCCCCATCCTGGAATAGAATATTAGTTCACAAGTGACTGTGATCTATATCTATGCGCTCACAAAGTATCCTGTAATCTATAATGGACGCTAAAAAAAATTATGATAAACTAACGGTCCCCTGTGACAGAGAAGTAGCAAAGCTGGCAGTTCCTAAAATTATGTACATATATATATTCCAGTGTCTCTTTTATCGACAACAACCAAACCTTTTACCATGATGTAACAAGTTGTTAAATTACAAATGACTGAATCATTTTATTTCAACAACATTTGAAAAATTTGAATTATGCTACAAAGTGCAATGGTATTAATTTTGTTAGTGTTTTCAATGACTTATTAACCTTCCCAAATTATTTGACAAATACAATTATTCTAAAAACTATTCAGACCTTGCTAAATCTCACTTAAATTTCTTCAAAATAATTCATAGGTATTTATGACTACACTACAATAAGTCTGAATCAGTATCTGAATACAAAATGACTTCTGAAGATTTTCTTTCTTTCTTTCAACTACCTCACCAGTTACTCAAATTCACAGTTAGGACCAACAGTAACAAAATGCCCTAAATGCAAATACATAGCTACTCATATTTAGAGTTCAGTTTGATGTTCAGAAGTGTGAAAAATAAGTAATACATATTGATGAAAACTTACTATGTTTAAAAGTTTCCGAATCAAAATTCCATTTTATAACCTATAGTTATAGTTGTATACACTCACATTCACCAAACATCGAAAAATATTATAGCACAGAAACTTGGCTATCTAACACAACATATTGACTTTTCAAAATGACAAACTATCAAGCCAGACAGTCAAGTATCTGAGCCATAAGATTACAATTTATATTTTGTAGCTTTATCTAGTTTCCTTAGACTGTAGAACGCAGTCGTTCATGATACATAGCTTAGTGGAGTCAGGGGTGAACAAATCATTTTGTGAACTGGTGGTCCTTGGACCAGTGCCCTAAAAAATCCAGTGGGTCCTGCTGAAAGAATTAGTGGTCCCAGGTCCAGCTAATGTGAAACATTAAATCTTACCTATGAATCTGTATATTCAGACAACTTTTTAACATAGTTATTAACAGTAAGGTACTGGTCCGACAGACCAGACAATGTAAAATTTGTGTGGCCCACCCAAAAGACACTAGTCCTGGACCCAGGACCAGTGGATTTGTTCACCCCTGGGAGTGCCACACCATGATCGAAGGACTGCATTATAAGCTTTCAAAAGAAACTATAATTCTTACCTAATTATACAACACATAAATATTACCTCACCTTAAGTTATGTCACTTTGTTCAAAATGAAAATGTCTCCACTTGTGTACATGCCCTAAATAGTATGTTTACCAAGCTTTGGCCACACTAAAGCTACCCATATCAGAGTACCGATAATGAATGGGCCAAGCTTCCAAGGAACAAACAGTCTGACAGCTGGATGGACTCCCTAACTCAATGTTTATTATAACATCTCTACACCAAAGCACTTCCCGCCAAATTTTCTGCAAAAACTTTGATTTTTTTGTTAATTTTTCACGCAGTTTACCTTTCTTTTAGACTAAAAGTGTCTGAATAACTATGAATTGGTATTTAAAAAAATAGCTTAATAGTGATAAAATATTAATAAAAAAAGAAAAAATACTGCATTGAAGGTTGATATGAGTAACTGCAACTGCACACCAAACTTCAATCAGAAACCAAGCTGGTTGTAACCTGTTTACTGCACTGTCGAGATACATCGTTAGCTGGTCGTACCTCCTAGCATCATATCTTCTCAGCTGTATATCTCGACAGCACTGTAAACATACTAGACTGGTTGAGTTCAACCATAGACAAGTCTGGGACGGTGGTTCAACTGAATAAATATGTTGTTTCTCTCTCGTAATATTCCCTGATATATTTTTAAATAGTTGCAGCGTTGCCCAAGGGCAGAGGTTATCATGATGATAAGAACTTTGTTTTAGAAAAATAAACTTTAAAAAAAATGTTAATTTTCAACAACATGGAGGGTCCACTTAATTTGCAATGTAAACAAAACAGACAACTTAAAAGACATATGCTTGCCTTCAATATTAGAATTTAGGTATTGACATTACTGATGGCTTGTGGTAGCTTTTGTTTTCTGGTATTCAGGTCAAGTGAAACAACATGACAGAAAAATATTTAAAGAATTGCAGTGAAAAACTAAAAATGAGCTTTGTGTTTGTTGTTTACATAGTTTATGATCCCTAGCATTTCATGAGTTTCTTCAGACATGGCAGTTAATGTCTGGGGACTTTTTGACATTTTAAAACATCTTTTGATATGCATATTCTGTGAACCACGTACAGTTGCACCTTGCCATGGTTCACCACATATTGTACTCCACTGCAAATGCAATGGGTCAAGTTTCCTTTCAGTTGTTACTGAGTCCTCCTGCTTACTGACTAAAGAGATAAACATTATGTCAGAATCAAGTCCTGACTCACTGTGTCCATGTAAAGTCATGCATCCAGGGTGACTATTAAAGGTGGAAACTCACTAAAACTGTTTAAACTGTCACTGAACAATAATACCTTTATGTGTACCCAGCTAGGTAAACTAGAAAGTAGAATACAACAACAAACATTCACAGAAATGGAACAAACTATCAATAAGATGGGGAGGTCAATGTCAAGATCATCACAGTCTGCAAACAGGGCAAAAGTTTCCCTTGGTGAGGCGAGTGTTATAATACTATAGATAATTTTTATGTACTTCTAGCTTCAAATTTCACTGGTTTGCAGTTTTAGCGTTTTGTTCTCGAGAAGGCCAGGTCACCGAGCGAAGATCACAATTTCCCATGCAATAAAAGAGACCAGTCTTCAATTTTAAGAAAATTAAACAAGTTTTCTAAAATGTAATTTATCTGGTGGTGTTTGTCTCCATCGTGTGTGTGAGTGGTATAAGCACAATGTAATTGTTCCAAAATCAATGTAATATATCGATGCTCATACAGAAATACCACCCACACCGAGTCACATGTACACCACTGGTTCCATCATCACATCATTACTGCAGTCTGGATCCATGGCGATAGTTCAATTGATGATGGAGCACTGTTCCTCTATATAGCTGTGGATGAAGTGTTGACCTCAATAAAAAGACAAGTGTCCACATTTATGGCATAATATTTGTAAACATTGCATAGTCACAGTCTCAATCGTATTAAATAGAACTTAGACGGACTGTGGAAATAACAGATGTTGCATACAAACCTAACTGCAAACGACGCGATGAGCGGTTTGATGGTGGTATTGGTACTTCTAAGTCGCCCAATCAGCGTGTGTGAAGGTGAGGGGTCTCAAGCGCTGTGCATGATCGATCGATGAAGGCTTCACACTCCCTGACGTCAGACGCCTACATTGTTGACAATGCAGATTAACCGTGTACGGATAGTCGCGACACATTAACCTAATTTTCTCACCTCTCACACAGAGGGCGCACCCCCTTCGGATTCCAGATCCTCATGTCCCATGTCCAATATAGGGGCGTGTAATATTTCATAGATTGTTGTTTTCCAGGTCTACAGACTAAATATAACAACCTTTTGACTATATATTCCTACATGTAAGGGGAAAACGGCAATCTATTATAGCAATAATACATGCCCCTGTGAATGTCCTCTCACATACCCGCACGAAATCGATCACAGTACACTGTATTTACAAACAACATTGTGTATAAATAGAACTATTTAGTGTGTGAAAACGATACATACCATTGGCAAGAATTTTTTTTTACGCTGAATGATTAAAATATAAACATGTATATATGTACATATGGACCTGTTCACTATAGAAACGCGGACACTAAGAAATTTCTTACTTGTCTGTTATTGAAATAATATGCATTATAGATTGTATATATATATATATATATATATATATATATATATATATATATATATATATATATATATATATATATATATATATATATATATATATATATATATATATATATATATATATATAGGAAGTCAGTGGTAAGATTTGTCCGTAGTACAGTGCTCGATACGTCTGCACGCAGAGCGGAGTATATGTTGAGGGTAGAAGAAAATCAAGTCGGGTTTTTCGTCCTGACGAGTGATTTACTCACGAAACAGGCTTGTAGAGACGAAAAACCCGACTTGATTTTCTTCTACCCTCAACATATATATATATATATATATATATATATATATATATATATATATATATATATATATATATATATATATATATAGATAGATAGATAGATAGATAGATAGATAGATAGATAGATAGATAGATAGATAGATAGATAGATAGATAGATAGATAGATAGATAGATAGATAGATAGATAGATAGATAGATAGATAGATAGATAGATAGATAGATAGATAGATAGATAGATAGATAGATAGAAACATGTAGTATATTATTTCAATAGTATACAGGTTCGTATATACTTATATACATGTTAATAGATAGTTATCCATGAGTTTAAAATGATATTTCATTTACCCATGGATGTTTGTTTGTTTGTTTGTTCGTTCGTTTGTTTGTTTGTTTGTAGCACGGTTGCTGGGCTCCATGTGAATTAAACCCGTTACATTCACTGAACATTACACCTATATGTCATCATCACAGCGCAGCTTGACAGTTTCACCATAAAGTAAGCCGACAACCCAAATAGCATTTTGCTAAAAGAGTGTGTAACCCAAACCATAGACCCTCCACCAACGTGGAGGGTCTATGCCCAAACTAATAAGTATAACGTGTGTTTTCATATTATACAGGATTTAGATCTTAATAGATTTTAGCAAGATAAGTTTCATTTATTTTATAGTTTCAAGAAGTTATTATGGTAAAAGCTTTAATATGCTGAAAAGGGAAACTTCAAATTGAAACAAGTCCAAATTAATTACAGAAAGTAACGTTTTAATATGTTTAATTTATCTTTTACTATGCACAAAAACCCTTTATGCCTCAGTGGTCTGAGATAATACTAATATCTGATTACAAAATTGTCAGTCTAATATGAGCATAACTCACCACACCCATTTCGTAGTTTACATGTATAGTGGCCTTTTTTCCTGTGGGTGCAAATTTTAAACTGTGATTTCTACTCTGCAAAGAGGTGTCTATACTGAAAGGGGGAATCAATATACCAAAAAGAACACTCTGCACATATATATTTTTTTTTAAAAGCAGGTTTTTTATTTTAACTTAGCTTTGTTTTTTTGGGGTTTTTTTTTAAAGCTTTTTATCGTTACGCCGGTGTTTCTGAAACCCCGGAAGGAAAAAAAAAGCTAAAAAAAAATGAAAAGCTCAAAATCAAAACTAATGCCACGGGCTCGATCGAATATATGGACCATGGTGTTGTAAAATTAACCCCCCCCCCTCCGATACTGAACTGTCCCTTATACCAAATCAATGGTCTTGGAAGATTTTCGTTGTCGATGTACGTTGTCATTTCTACACACACGATTTCAATAAACGGACATACAACATTCACGAAATGAACAAAAGCTGAAAGGTTTATCCTCATGACCTGTGACCCCAGCGGGAACAGTTTGTTTGTTCGGTAATGTAAACTCGATGTCAACCTCAAACCAAGTAAGATTTATTTATATTTTCTAAATAGAATTGAAAATTATTCTTTCTTATTCTTTAATATGTTTACATATATTATAATACTTTACATATATGTGATATGTCTAAGAAACATAACCAAAACGATTTAATCGTTCCTCCAAGGGATAGGTTTTAATATCTGTAGGAATGGTTGTGAATGCGCATGCCTAGTGTTAACATCCGGGTATTGGTGTCACGGTAACCACAGCAAACAACTTCACGAAATATTATCGAATGCCGATCGAAATCAGTTTTTGGTGAAATAATCGTTGTTGAGAGCCTAAGCTCTTACAGATACAAGTTTTTACCACTAGGACACAACGAATTGGTATACTGGTGTGATCTTACGCTAATTCTATCATAGATACCGTTTTTTCCAGAAAAAATTGGACTTTGGCTAGATTATTAGATACACCAACGAAGCCAGCAAAATGAGCGTGAAAAGTGTTTTGAGCGAACTTGAATGGGATGAGGGGCTGAGTATGCCCGTAGCCAATAGAGACAACAAGTATTTGGAAGATGAGGTAAGGATGACATGCAATACTTATCAGTAAGAAACGCGTATGCAATTAAAAATAAGACATTTTACGAAATGCAGATTGCTAGTGATGGTGTCACACATTTATATAGTACATTTGCAGTGCACTGAAAGGTGTATAACATTAACAGTATATCACTCACTGAAGAGCCTAGGGTAACTTTTCTAAATGACAGCTGTGTGAGGGGTTTACCAGCCACATCACAAATGTCAGACCCACTTTTAGATCTCCTTCCACTAAAATGGTATTCTTGGTTTAGAGAGGACCACCCTTGAATTACTAACTAGGGGCTCGTAATCACATTCAAAACAGCTGTTAATTTGTGATGGCTGCAAGAGTTACTGATAATACAGAAATGTCCAGTATGAAATATTGACATACGTTTTTTCAATATGCTCTCCTTTGAGTTATGGATAGTATACTAGTAAACAACTGCCGTCCTGAAATTTTGCATATACACATAATTGCATCAATTTCCGATGGTAAAATGGTATGGTCTACAAAAATGAATGAAAAATGGAGAAAAAAACTATCATGTGACCAAAACGGTAGCAAATGATGTAGACAATGCCAAGAACATTGATAATTTAGTTACCAGTAATGCTAGTCTTGGTTACCCAGACTCTCTGCCCTTGCTTGGCCATAAAGTGAGCCATCAGTGGTGAGGCTGGGTAACCGAGATAGAAATGCCAATCTTGTAAATTAATTGCTCATTTTCTATCCACTCAATATATTCATTTAGTACAATGTTTCTCATCTCACTTTTGCCAGGTTCAACAAAAACAACGAGAGATTGTTCGCCTCAAAGGCGACGTCTCTGAAAATGAAGACCGTGTGCATGCTATGTCAGAGCACATGAAGAATGTAATGCAAGAATTGAGACATACACAGGAACTGAGCAGAGCACGTAAAAATGAAGTGGAAACTGAGAAACATATGTTGTTGGTGGCGCAGAGAGAAGAAGGAAGACTAAGACAAGAAACTACTAGACTTGAAAATGAACTTGCTGATTTGAAAGAAAAAAGGAACATGTATGAGGTAAGAGAGGTTTTCTTAGAGTGGTTATAGAACCTCGGTGACAGGAAATAAAATGGTAAATTGACATTTGACAGCTTTTCTACAATTTGTAATTTGAACTCAGAGTTGAAACATCAGTCTCAGGAGCACCAATTTCATTTCCTTATCATTCTTAAAGCTATGCTAGCTGTAACTTGAATATTATTTTTGCAGTCAGACCATCAACAACATATATACTAAAAAATGGTAAAATACCGTAATTAGGCATAGTACATGTAAATTAGTGGTTGATTTTTATCCATGAGTAGTATAGTAACAGGTTGAAATCGTGATCACGTTGAGGGCGCTGATTTTAGGGTGTGGACCTAAAATTTGTATACAGCTACACAAACACATTCGCCCATGTTTGCTTCAATAATTAGGGTGTATGATAGTCATTATATTTAACAAAACAGTTTCAGAAAAAAGTCCAGTTACAGCATATTACCTAAAATTTTTACACTTTTATCATAATAATTTACATAAAATTACCATTTTGTTTTGTTGGGTATTTCCAGTATAAAACAGCACTGAATTCATATAGATTTCAAAATTCATGAATTAATCATAGTATTATGAAATTAATATAATTTCTTTCTTTCTTTGTCTTATTCCACAGAATAACATCTTCAAGAAAACTCAGAAGATAGAAGAAATGAAATCTCAGATGAATTGGGACCAACAAGCCTTGGAGGCATGGTTGGAGGAATCTGCTAGGAAAGATGAAGACGCTATGACCATTGCTAAGTATACACGTATGGATGAAGCTAAAGTCAAGGTAGGAAGAAAACCGGCAATTATGGACGGAAAATATTAATTTTACAGTCACAAGTATATCTGTGAGATTTCTTATTAGAAGGGGTTTTTGTCCATAAATTTGTCAAACATAAATTGGTGCTTGGTGTCCATTCTTTAGTGTTCTTAATTTCCATTCCAATTTCAAGAAAATTCATCTTGTATAATGAGAGAATCAGGAGAAGAGTCAAGGTGGAAGTAAGGCCTCAGTAGATGGTATGATTCATTGCTATGTACACCAACTAGTCTGTAAGATATGACATTCATACCATGCTATCAGCTATCACTCACATCTGTACTACTAGTCTGTAAAATACAACATTCATGCCACACTATCAGCTACCACTCACATCTGTACGTACTAGTCTGTAAGATATGACATTCATGCCACACTATCAGCTATCACTCACATCTGTACTACTAGTCTGTAAGATATGACATTCATGCCACACTATCAGCTACCACTCACATCTGTACGTACTAGTCTGTAAGATATGACATTCATGCCACACTATGAGCTATCACTCACATCTGTACTACTAGTCTGTAAGATATGACATTCATGCCACACTATCAGCTATCACTCACATCTGTACTACTAGTCTGTAAGATACAACATTCATGCCACACTATCAGCTATCACTCACATCTGTACTACTAGTCTGTAAGAT
Source organism: Glandiceps talaboti (assembly GCF_964340395.1). NCBI lineage: Eukaryota > Metazoa > Hemichordata > Enteropneusta > Spengelidae > Glandiceps > Glandiceps talaboti. The sequence goes on from NC_135559.1 coordinate 8,329,675, forward strand.
ATGACATTCATGCCACACTATCAGCTACCACTCACGTCTGTACTACTACTAGTCTGTAAGATACAACATTCATGCCACACTATCAGCTATCACTCACATCTGTACTACTAAGATATGACATTCATGCCACACTATCAGCTATCACTCACGTCTGTACTACTACTAGTCTGTAAGATACAACATTCATACCACACTATCAGCTATCACTCACATCTGTACTACTAGTCTGTAAGATATGACATTCATGCAACACTATCAGCTATCACTCACATCTGTACAACTAGTCTGTTAGATATGACATTCATGCCACACTATCAGCTATCACTCACATCTGTACTACTAGTCTGTAAGATATGACATTCATGCCACACTATCAGCTATCACTCACATCTGTACTACTAGTCTGTAAGATACAACATTCATGCCACACTATCAGCTACCACTCATGTCTGTACTACTAGTCTGTAAGATATGACATTCATGCCACACTATCAGCTATCACTCACATCTGTACTACTAGTCTGTAAGATATGACATTCATGCCACACTATCAGCTATCACTCACATCTGTACTACTAGTCTGTAAGATATGACATTCATGCCACACTATCAGCTATCACTCACATCTGTACTACTAGTCTGTAAGATATGACATTCATGCCACACTATCAGCTATCACTCACATCTGTACTACTAGTCTGTAAGATATGACATTCATGCCACACTATCAGCTACCACTCACGTCTGTACTACTAGTCTGTAAGATATGACATTCATGCCACACTATCAGGGAAAAAGGGGTTGTCCTTTGTTTTCTACTTGTCATTCTACAGTATAATTACTAGATGGCTGAAGTATTCATTTTATTTTATAGGAATTGGCATTAAGAATGGAACGTATGACAGACGAATCTGGAAGAAAACGTAAGATGTTGGATCATGAAACCACAGAAACATTGACGGCACAGGTAAGATAATAAGTCACCTCAAGATGACAGTGAAAATTTTGTATTAAGGTTACCACGACAACCAAGTGATCAAAATTATGCATAATTAATAACTGGTAAATTTACGAGTGTTAAGAAGGTGTCAGAATTTGCAATGATGGCCAGCTATTAATAGTACAAAAATAGGCGTTACTAGACGTATTATTGCAAAATATTAAAAGTCAGAAATGTCCAAAGGAGATTATTGAATTAGGCAACCCAGATTACAAATTTTATTTACAACAATTCTGATTTTACTCTCACTTTATCTTTATATTCAGCTTGAGTTAGACAAGACAGCCGAGGAGTTTCGTAAAGCTCACTACGATCGTCAAGAACTGATACGTCAGTGGGAATCTACCATTGAACAAATGCAGAAACGTGACAGAGAGATGGATCAACTAGCTGGGGTAAGTCTTCACTGAAAAAAAGTTTATGGGTTCTGATGAATTTACCAGAAGGAATGCTGTCAAGTTTATGGGTTCTGAGGAATTTACCAGAATGAATGCTGTCAAGTTTTTAGTTCATTCTTGACCGATAAAATAGATTGTTCAATTTTATCTCAAAATTAATGTACAAAAGGGTGAAATCTACTAAAAACTCAAAATTTTGAGGAAAAAATTTGGTGGGAAAATATGTGTAACTGCTGTTCAATGTTCACAGAAGCTGACTAGAGTGAAGGCAGATAACATTTTAGTCAATTCTTGATCATAGAATAGATAATTCCATTTTATCTCAAAATTTGTTACAGTATTTAATAAAATATTTTGGCGGGAAAATATTTTGTGTATTCTTGTCTCACAATTTACAACTATTGCTTGTCGTTTACAGGAGTTGGCTAGAGTGAAAGCAGATGTTCGTCACAGACAAGAATCTGTGTTTGAGAAACAACAATTCTTAGAGAATGAAGTTGAGAATAATAAAGAACTAGAGAAGAAAATCCAGACCACCGACAGACTGGCGGCAAAACTGAGAATTGAATTCAGAGACCAAGAAACTCAAAGAATTCAGTTTTCGGATGAGGTAAGATATTCTCTAGCCTGTTTACAGTGCTGAATACGACGCTGGTAATTGAGCCGTCGGTTTACTAAGATGACACAAACTAAAAGTATTGTCTCAACATGTTGATACAGTGATAATCTATTGAATGGACCATGGTTTAATTATAGTCTCAGTAGGGAGGCGTCTTAGAGTTTTATTAACAGAATTCTATGAGCTTGCAGTGTACTGTTTTGGGACTTCTAATGTTTACATTATCTTGATTACAGGGTGATTAGAATCGCACAATAGGGGAACCACTTGTGTAATCTACCACATTGAAGAACAATAGATTTAGTTTGCACCTAATTAGTAAACCAACGGCTCTATTACCAGACTTGTAACTGATTCTGATAACTCTTGTCTAATTCAGTTTGTGATATTATGGTTTGAAAACTCTGATTTCGTTAGCAAAGTTGTTACCGGCCTATCCGAATGTTCAATTTACATGGCGTTAGAGTTGTTGATTTTTATTCAGAAAAAAAGTAGCACATATTGATCAATATTGCGGATTCATGTATTTCAAAGTGAAATAACATTAATATGAGATTCTGTTTTCATTTTGTCTATAGCTTGAGACACTGAAGTTTACTGTGGAAAGAACAGCTACTGATCTAGAGTCCATGAGGAGAACAGTTTCTGAACTAAAAAGGGACGTTGAAGATAAAACTGGAAGGTAAGCACAATTCTGCTGTATTGTCAAAAGTCCAATAAAAGACAATTGAATAAAACTATGCCCTCATATGGTCAACATATCAAAAACTTTTGTTTTCAACATGCCTAAAACAAAGTTTAAAAAAACATTCACTATATTAGTAGAATTCCACTATCTTGAATAAAAAGATGCCCTCATGTGGTTAGGTTGTGAAAATCTTTTGTTTTCAGTAATTACGCACATCACTACTTTAGTTTGGCAAATAGATGGATGTTGCTGTGGAAGCAGGATTGTTGCTATGGAAACTGATTTAAAAAGAAGATGATCTAAGATTGTGTCTTAAATGATAAATGAAACAAATGTACATTTTCACTCACCAGGCTGAATGCAGCAAAAAATCTGCGTGAAGAACTCCACGAGAAACTGAAAGGTGCAATGGATGCCAAATTGACAGCTGAGGAAAGAGCCATGATGACGGATAAAGTGTTGCAAGACGAGGAAATGAACCAGAAACAAATCGACACCGAGTTGAAGAGATTACGAGAAGTCCAATTCCGTAAAACACAAGAGTTGTTTAATACAAAGATGCAGGAAAGAAACATGACCGCCGAGATTCAAGGATCGCGAGCCGCAAGTCGCAATTTGACGAGTAGAATTACCAAGCTTGATCACGATTCTCTGAAACAGTTGGAAATTATTTACAATCAGGTAAAAAAGATTTATCGTTAATTTGTGTAGTTTCTCTAATTATCAGAATTACCAAGTCTAAGCTGCTCTGTGTATTGAAAGCCTGTTTTACACCAAAGTCAACGAACCCTTGGAAATCAATAGGTTGGCAGAATGGGAAAAGTTGTAAAATAAACAGCGCCCTCAGTGGTGAAAAAGGGCATTTCATCTTTTTCTCAAAAAATGTTAGAAAGTCATGTAACAATATCCCATTTCTGACATTTTTCAAAACTCATTGAAGTAATTATGCTCTTCAGCATTTTGTATTCAAAAGATTTTATTTGCAGTGAAATAGAAACTTATTTGATGTGTGCTGTTTATTATCACTGCTTCATGAAGCAATTGATGGAAAGAAGTAGATAAAAACTTTCATCTTGATGAAAAAATGATATGATAGCAAAATCAGGTTTAAAAAAAAAAGAACTAACTCATGGGGATGTGCATCTTATGTTTCTATATGGAAATACTCACATTGTGTTGACTTTCTTTCGTAGGATTTCCAAATCCAACAACTTGAACGCAAGATCTCTCGTATGCAAGGTGAAAGAAGTACGGAGGAGATGGACCAACTAAACGCAAGAATCAAAGAATTGACCGAACAACTGAATGAAAAGAACGACACGCATTCATTGATTGGCTTACAATTGAAGAGATTGCAAGTAAGTAAATGTTTTAATTATTCCAGATGTACCTGTGGTAATTGTATACGGTTCATATATATATTTGATTTACACCACGGTGTGAAATTTAATTACGTACCTGTATATAAATGAGTGCAAAAAATCCATGTACGAATGTACACAAAATCACATGACCAGTTAAATTTATACAAAATTTGACCCGAAATAGCTTGCAATGTTTCCTTTACTTATTGAACTGATCATACAGTACTTGTTTTTCCAATATTTTGTGTACGTGTGTTTTATTGAGTTCTGATCTTTTTTCTCTGTATTCAGGATGATATCCGACGAGTGAAACGTGAGTTAGACAAGAGTGGAAATGAGAAGGCCGATCTAACCAGCAAAATGGAGGAACTTAATCTACATAATGATAGCTCTCAACGAGAACTCAAGAGAATCATCAGACGAAAGGAGGTAAATTATAGTAGTTTTTTGTACCTTGTGTTAGATTGTCAATTACAGAGAAGTTGTTCTTCAGTTTTCTGTTTATGACTAGTGCATTTAACCCTACCAGTAGTCTCAGAAGAATTCAAATAGAGAACTTGAAAACTCTGTGACGTACTCCAAACTTGAAAGGAAATCAGCAGAATTGCACGTGCATATTTGTGTATTAAAGAAATTGCTTGAAACAATTCCTCAAGCAAATTTTATTTTTAAAACCTGAATATAATTTTTTTTAAATCCACCATCTTGAATATTGCATTGTGGGAAAAGTATCATCAATCAATTTATAAGTATAAATGATTTCACTTTTATAAACAAGCTTGTTATATTTTGTAATCCCAAATATTCTAATTTTGGTTATCCTAACCTTCGCAAGAAGGCTATCTTCCCAATCTGGTCTCTCCATATTTGGTAGTTATACATTTTATCCAGGTCTTTTGAAGCTGAGCATGCTCAGTTTGAAATGCAAATTACCCCTTTATGCAAATGAGAAGTGAATCAACATGATCAAATTTGTTCAACCGTTCACAGAGTGACCGTTGGAATCACATTGAAAATACATTTTGAATATCTAGCATTTAATTTTTAATGTTTCTTTTTGAATTTTTTTTTCAACAACAGGATGAAATGGTAGATGAAAATATCCTCAAGTTGGAAATAAAGAGATTGCGAGATATCTTGAACAGCAAAGCAGACCAAGTGTTGTCATTGGAGAAGAGAAGACTACAACTCAACACGGTATGATCAGTTTACTGTTATCAAGTCTGTCATTAAGAGGGCCTGATGGGGGCATTCATATTGCAGCATTAGAAGTGAAATTCTTGGCTCGTCGCAAGACAAACAACTGCAAAAGCATTTGCCAAGAATGTTTTCATTAACCTTGGAGCAAACACACCCACAGTAGTAGTTGAAAGTTGCATCATGTGTTCAGTGGCAACATTTCCATTCGTGAAATTTTTATGTCACACATATCCATTAAGTTCTTATTTACCATATGTTAACTGGAATATGCTTGGTAAAAATTTCCAGCAATATTTTCTTATTTGCTATATGCTAACTGGAATTTTTTGGGAGAAGATTTCCATAAATTGTTTTCACTCACAATCTGATAAGACAGTCCCCTTGCAAAAGTATGTATGATTTAATATTTATGTCCCAGATATTCCATATCCTGACATTGCTGGTCTTTACAATACTTTGGTTGTAAAACAAAAAGTCAGATATGTTAAGAACCATACCAGTGTTCAGATAGCTTTTACTAAGAAATATTATAACCTGTTTTGTGACATCATGTTGTAGGCAATGAAAGAAAGACGTCAAGAGATCACTATCCATAAAGACATGTTGAGGGCGCAAATCAAGGCAGCTGAGGAAGAGAAATCTACTGTCAGTTCTGAACTTCATGAGAGAATTACTAAGATCGATAAACTGAGAAAACGGTAAGAGTCATGAACACTTCATGTTGGAAGACAAGTTTAAAGGGCCTGTATCGCAGGCCTCATTGTTGGCTAATACACCTGTCCTGATATCAAAATGACTTTATTGTCTCATTTCCGGCTGATGCGATTATACATCATGTCTTTGACACTTTAGGTACAAAGACATTTTTAGGGACATGTTCTGTAACACTGGCCTCATTTTTTGCTAACACACCTGCTGTGATATCAAATTGACATGTCATTATGGCCTCATTTTCAGCTGACATGGTTATACAGCATGTCATGAACACTTTATGTTCAAAGTAAAAGGACACTTCTTTTAACGCAAGTCTCAGTTTTGGCCAACACACCTACCTGTCCTGATATCAAAATGGCATAACATTATACCATGCTTTATGGTCTTATTTTTAGCTGATGTGATTATACATGTCATGGACACTTGATATGGCCAGTTAACTTTTAAAGTGATGCTGTAACTCAGGCCTCATTTTCAGCTGGTCAATATATAAAATGATCATACATAAGACATGTTCTAAATCTAAAGAAAATGTATATTGTGATTAATTTGATTGATAAGAATTTTTGTTTTTATATGTTAAGGTATGAGATCTTAATGGTTTCCATGGCACCACCAGAGGGTGAAGAAGACAGGTCACAGGCATATTATGTTATCAAGGTGAGGTTAAAAAAATGAATACAAAACGTAGAAAGAGAAAACAAAGAAGAAATATTCAAAGTAAAACACCACAGATTCCCTGACACTCTCTTTATGAAGCACTTGTCTATTGTTTTGTGCAAAAATAAAATTGAAGCGAAAATAATTTTTTTACTTTGGTTTTCTGCTTTTCATGATATTTAGACTGACATATGTTGCCAAGGGCATCCTCGTCGTCCATTTGCCTTTGTTGAATGGATCAGAAGAGCACCCCCCCCCCCAAAAAAAAAAATAAAAAAATAAAAAAAATAAAAAAATAAAAAAAATAAAAATTTTGATTCAAGTAATTCAGAAATAACGCTAATATTTTCTTCATATCCACTCCAGATGTTTCCTTGCTATGTGTGCATGCAGGAGTTATATCAAGTCACATTGTTTTAATTTATTTCTGATTTTCACTGTATCAGGCTGCTCAAGACAAGGAAGAACTACAGAGGGAAGGAGATGACTTGGACGCAAGAATTCGTAAAGCTGAGAAAGAAATCCGAGCGTTGGAGAATACGCTGCGGCTGATGAATGGACGCAATGAACAGTATCGTAAGAGTTTCAACCGTGTCACTGAGACAAGTAAGTGTGACTTTTACCTAGTGGCAAATATTCTTAACTATGCTATAAAAAAAACAAGTCAATGTCAACGTTGACAAAAATGTATATGTTGTTATGTGAAAGGGCACTGTTTACTAAAACTCGCACTGTGAGGGCACTGTTTCAAACTTCTGCTACCCAACTACTTTCTTGGGCACGTTCAAGATAAAAACAGTTAGCTTATAGTTATTGAAGGATGCCTTGTCTCATTCTGAATACAGTTGTTCTCAGAACACAAAATTGTGATATTTCAGATTGAAAATGTTCTCAAATAATAGACACAGCTGTGTATTGCAAATCAAATTGAAACGTCAATGCAGTTTCGCTAACAGTAAGCTAACTGTTTGTATCTTGAACATTACCAATACTATTGTAAGATTTACAAAACCCTTCTCTTTTTTAAACACATTATTAGGGTGCTAGTAGAAAGTCCAGTTTCCAATACTGCACTTTGTACAGGCACTGTGAAAACACCCCTTTTCCAATTTTTCTTAATAATCATGTGATTGTTACTTGACAATTGAGTGTTCACAAAAACAGCATATGATGTATTTGATGTTTGAATAACAAATGGCAAGATGTGAATACTGAAAATTCTAAATATTTACTTTTACTTGCAGGTGAGGAGTATGAGGAGAAACAAAGGTTAGAGGAACAGATGAGAGCAGTGATGGATAAATATAAATACAAACGACGACAGATTCGTGAATTGCAGGAAGATTTGCAGACAATGAGTAATACCCTAGATAACCTATCTAGAGATGAAAACGCTTATGTTGAAATGATTGATGAAAAACAGGTGAGATATTCAATGACTGTTTCTCTAAAAGAGAAAAGGTAGTTCTGGTGAACTGATACTTGGACAAGCTTTTATATAAAGAACTGCTTCTTACATTGCAAAGGTAACATCAACCAAAGATGTTACCACAAAATAAATCCTACAGAATGATGTTCAGTTGCCCTTGAAAAACAAGATAGAAAAAGGGGAAGGAGGGGAGTGGAACACATCTTTTGGTGGGTGCACGCACACTGGGCATTCAGACACTTTAAGCCAGTTCAGATAGTTTAAAGTCAGCCCAGACTAGGGCAAGGTTAGTCCTGGTGTGAGAGGATGGTTAAGTTGAGACCAGGTTTTAAGTTGATTTAACTTTTGTGTGTGAATGTATTTAGACTGACTCATCAAGTCCCAGTTGACGATGCAATTCTCAGTAATCACCCACCCATTTAAGCTCTGATTGAAGTCAAGTCTAAGATGAGTAGCACATTTGACAAATTAAATTAACCACGGCGGAAAAACTGGCTTATCAGTTTTTATGATTTTAGTCAGATTAGAGTCAACTCTATGGTTGCCATAATATGAACATAGTATGGAAGTAAAAACTGAATCAAGTATTAATGTATGTGAAAAATTTCTTTTTATTTTCAGGAGAAAATTGCTCAACTGAACAAAGATTTAGAAGATCAAAAACAGAAGTTGGACAGAGTGTCGAGACAAACGGCTAAATATGCCAGAGAACTGAGAGCTGCCAAGAAAAGTAAAGGAGAAACTCAGGAGGAGGTAGGAAAACTTTCATGTACTGTTTCCTGTAAAATATTTTCCCCGGCATTCGAATAAAACAAAGTTGCTGAGAAGTCACATTAATGTGTTTCTTGGTCTCATAACTACCAATGTTATCGAGCATTCACAAGTAAAGATCTTACAGATACTTCCCACCACATCTATAAATGTGCCCATTGGTGGGAGAGCTTTGTCTGCTATGAAGACTTGTTAAATTTGACCTGTGTTTTGTAACAAGAGAAATCATTTGATTAACAAAATTTACATTATGAATTTATTCTTGGTATGTGAAGAATAATTTTGGAGAGGAAATATTCACCCTTTGATTTCATGACGCAAAAACCAAATGAACAGAATCAGGGGGCATTGTTTAATATTGAATTTTTTGTAAAATTATTATGAATTCTTGTGAAATCTTGTGAATTGCCTTTTTAGAGTACTTGGTGAATTTTGCCTTAAATTCATTTCTTTGTTTTTTTTCAGCGAGACTTTGAACTACGCGAATTACGCGATTTCAACAAGAATATGATGCGACAAGTTGGCGAAGTTGTCCACAACTATCCAGACATCGCATCTACTGTACACATGCTCTTCTCACAAGTAAGTATTTGAATATCATAAGAGGCCTTGTCTATTTTCCCTGTCACTATTTGTCAGTGCTTGGTGACCTGGTAGTGACCAGTTTTGAACTGTACGATGTAAACTAACATCACCAGTCAGCAAATTGTGGGCATAATAACAAAAGAGTCAAAACTGAGGATGTCTTAAATATGTGGATGATCAAGTTTTGTATAGTAAACAAATATGACGTCACCAACTATAGATTAGGTTAGATTAGATTAGATTAGATATAACTTTATTACAACTGTAGAGAAAATTGACAATTCTGGTTGGGTACATAAGTGTAATAAAGATATTAATTAAAGTACACGACAATGAAATAGGCTAATGTTATAAGTATAGAAGTAAAACTATTTTCTTGATAAATATTCTTACATGAGTTTAGATACATACAGTTATACTCTCTTTTTCGTTTTGTTTTCAGTATAAATTTAAATTGCTTTTTTTTTCTATAAAATTGAATTCTGAATTTATTTTATAATTTAGTGAAAATTCCACCATTTTTGCAATTTTCTGACAACAAACTTGCCACCCTTGTGTCAAAAGAGGACTCTAGTATAGTCAGTATAAAAGAGAATGATGTCAAAATGACACTATTTCCAATTGTAAAAAAATAAGTCAATACCAAAGTATCAGAATGTTTAGGTGGTTTACTGTGATCAGACAGTCCTCTAAATTAATGTTTGTTTGTTTGTTTGTTTTCCAGGCTGGATTACCTCCACCCCCGCCACCGAGCACCACTGGCAGAAGTTACGGGTCCCGTCCATCTTCTTCTCGTAGTGCTCGTAGCTGGGATAGTCAATCCTCAGCAAGGTAAGTAGTAGTATCCATAACTCTTGTGCTTCGTCTGTCTCTCAAGACTGAGTGTCTCTGTCTCTGTCTCTCTCTCTCTCTCTCTCGCTCTCGCTCTCTCTCTCTCTCTCTCTCTCTCTCTCTCTCTCTCTCTCTCTCTCTCTCTCTCTCTCTCTCTCTCTCTCTCTCTCTCTCTCTCTCTCTCTCTCTCTCGCAGTCCATATTTCCCTATGCTTGTCTGTTTATAGATCTCTCTGTCATGCTCTGTCTCATTCTATTTCTCCTTTTCCTCTCCATCTCACACACACATACACTTTATTCAGTGACTCGTACAAGGAGAAGACCACCATGGTTCTAAACATTTAATGTTATCCAACCATCATAACATTCATTGCAATTACAAATAAAATCACTCTACAAAACATTAAGATCTCCCATTTATCTTGTCTCTATGTTTCCACAGAACGCCATCATCTGGTCGTAGTGCAGCTTCTAGTAGAGCAGGTAGCACCTTAGGTGCTGCAAAAGTTGAAATAGGTGGTGATTTTGGAGTTTCTGGTAGTGGTATGAGAACACCAAAAGGTGAGTTGATTTTCTTATATAAAATTCTTTCAACATGTTTTTATGTCAAAAATTATTCAATTGTCCATGTAACATAATTCCTTTTATTAATTCATGATTTTCTTCTTTCCTGTTTTTCTCCAGGATTAAAATCACCATTAGGTACCCCAGTTGGTACACCAAAAGGAACACCTCCTGGTAGCCGACACAGCTCTAGACCAGGTAGTGCTGGCAGTAGGGGTAGTGCACGTAGTGGTCGAAAATAATCACACTTATCCTTGTAATTTACAATTTTGTGTTTTCACCATACAAGTAAACTGTATATTTTAACTGACATGTAAAATTTCTGAATGTAGTAAATTAAAATTTTGAAAAGAATTGCAGCATTGGAAAGGTGCACATTCCCATAGAAACTATGTACATTCTTGTAATATGCAATAAAACACAAAAAGGTCAATAACATGACATATTATTTTTGTTGATAAACAGCCCCCTCTTGTGACATGATATTGTTATGTTGATAGGTCAAAGGTCAATAGGTGTTGGCTGGATCCACTCAGATATCTGCTATCATTGTATCAAAAACAACATTTTTAAAGATAAAAGATGCAATGCATGTTGACACTCCTATTAACATTGTTATGGGCCTCAAAGTGGCCGCTCTATATGAAATGTTTGTGTTGCCATTGACAATATGTGAACTGTCCTAACTAACACCATTAATGGGTGTCATTTAGGACAGTATATCAAGGGTTGATATATGTTTCACCTCCAGTGTCAAGGTCAATTCCCTATTACTTTGTGCCCTGTGCAGTATCTTGAAATAAATATGGTCCCTGATTAATTTCACCCAAAGAACATGTGACCAATTGTCAGATGTGTGTTTGTTGTAGTTATACCTAGTCTATGGTAGCCTAGAATCCAGGCATATGGGGATTTTTGAAATTTGATTTCCCAGGAAATAATGAATTCAAAACCCCCATGGATTCCTGTCTAAGTCTAGTGCTATCCATGACACTGAATCGCAAGATCTCTCTTGATTCGATACCATGTGTAGCATCTAGTCTAAGCTATACCAGACTCAGTTACAAGAAACATCATTTTGTTCAGCCACTAACCAGTCTTCTCTAAGTGCTGGCAGTACAACACATACCGTACTAAGCTGATCAAAGAAAGATGGATACACATATTTCAATTTATTTTGATTCTTAGAAGAAGAAAAAATGATATTGTATGTAATTGTACTAAAGCCATCAGCATGGAACATATTTGGCACTGATCTACACATACAGTAAATTGAAAGTGGTCTGCTGTTATTTAAGTTTTGAGAGTCATTTTTCCACGTTAGTTCCTTTCACAGCAACATACCAGTTCAATAATTACAAGTCAGTTGTCTCTCTGTCTGTATCATGTGTAACAAAGTAGTTTTCATTGTATATTGATATAATAGCCCATGGTCTTGGCTGTCTGACTCAACAAACTGTCTGCCAAGTATATGGGCTAGATATTTGATGGATTTACAGAAAATAAATCATCTTTCAAAATAAAACCTAGAGTCAAAGAGAGTTTTTTCTGTCAATTTCAGTCATATCTATGCATGATTTTAAATCCTCATCCCCCCCCCCCCCTCCAATTCACTTCTTCCCCTTGATTGGCTAAACATCCTTGATTGACCCCCCCCCCCCCACACACACACACACACACAATGTCAAGGTCGTGTTCACTACAGCTATGCTATACATGGGATACAAGGAACAAAAGAACATGGCAATTTGTCCTGTCAAAAGATACTCAAAAACCCCTCCCTCTAAACAAACATTCAGAAGTGAGACACATATATGATGTAAACCATGGTGAAAACTGTAGTGACTACACCACTATTATACATACAGTGTAAATACTGGGAAACACATTAAAATACTAACCGGAAACCCGACACTGTATATCACATTAATAGACCTATATTGTAATCAATTTATCATTAACATCTCAGTAGTAAATACAGATCATGTTATCATTGAAGGCGTAACAGTTTTCAAAATTTGATTAGAAGTGCAAAAATGAAGTTCAGCAATCGCATTGATGCCAGAGCCTTCCTAAATGAATGAGTGAACAAGGTTGTGTGACATCGTCTGATCACCTTAGAGTACTGTACCTCATAAATCATAAATCATAAATGGTGTTTGGCTCATTTCAGTTATTTTGCAATGTCACTGATTAGAACTACAACTTCAGACATTAGACCATGGATGAATAGAACCCGTTATAAACGGGAAAAGTAAACAACTAAATTGGATTAATGATACTTGGCACAGCATGTTAGAAGTAGAGAGACTTGCATTACATTCGATCATTTGATAAGAACAGTTTTATGACCTCTTTACATAATAGTTCATGTTCAGAAACACAAATTTCCAATTCCCCTAGCACTTAATGTATGCATGGTGTGTAATACAAGTCTCTGTACTTCCAACATACTGAGTCAAGTGTTATTAATCCAATTCAGTTGCTTGCTTTCCCTGTTAATAACAGGTTCCATTCGTCCACAGGGTTCATCCATAGTCTGATGTTAACAGTTGTAGTGGTGATGACATGGTGGTCCTCTAACCTCCATAGCATATCAGTAAGTCAATGAAGTCTTCATAATGTGTTCAGAAGCACTGATAACAAGTTCCAAAGGAGGACTTTGATCTCCTATAAAACATCGTTGCAAACCACAGCCTGTTTTACGGCAACGTTCTTAATGAGCCTCCCACAGGATTTATTTTGAAATGTAGTGGTAGAAATAATTAACTCTGGTTTGCGAGAATGCTATAAAATACAGCTATATGAACTGTCATTCACCACACTTTAAACTTGTTTATTTACATGTACTTCCATCACATATCAGTGTTGCTACGTCACTACTGAACTATTTATCCTATGTAAGTGATATGGTACATGTATATGAACGTTACTAGCAATACACCAATGCAGTATAATTAGCAGAGAATATTGTAATGGTTAAGAATATCAGAATGAATCACATGCAGGTTTCGTTCACTTCTCAGCAATCAATAATATCACCCACCATTAGTCACTAGTAGAGTCACTCAACCTGATTATGAAAAGTACATTAATGTTACATATTTGTTCACACACACACACACACACACACACACACACACACACACAGTGTATAGAATACACAATATATGTGATATTTACTGTCATAGATTCACTGTCAGCTATTTGTATCTCACATATACTCACATACATACAGATGAATGCATGCATAGATATACACACACACACACATACGTACGTACGTACACGTACGTACTTACATATGTATGTACGTACGTACATACATACATACATACATACATACATACATACATACATACATACATACAGGCATGCATACATACATACATACATACATACATACATACATACATACATACATACATACATACGCATGTACGCACACACACATGCACACACTGAATAGACAACATTCCACTATATAACAGGTAAACACTATACCACTTACTAAATGTATGTTAATTCAATGTACAAACTTTAACATATTAATTAACTTCATATTATATTGATACTGTATCAGCAAATTGCAAGTAGGATACAATGGGTAACCTTATGCAGCACAGCTTAATACTTCCAAACACTATAAACTTCACTGGTGTCCCTGTAATATGTTTTCACTGTGAATAAAATTTCATTCATTCATGTGATGATCTTGATCCAAAATGATATGTATTTCAGTCACCCCATTCTATGGTGATTTTTCTGCCTGATGACACTCTGAGAACATGGTAAAAAAAAAAGGTGATAAGAGTACTTAGGAAAGTGCTAAGTTTTGTTGAGACCACTTAGGTTTCTCATTATTGTGTTAAAAATACATCCCAAATGAAATTCATGAAATATCATTTCATATATGTCATATGACACTATGATTATTTACTAAGGTCCAAATTAAATAATTTTATCAACTTGAAATTAATTTACTTTAAAAATAAATAAAACTTTCTTTACGTTGAAATGCACAGACAATAATAAAGGTTCTAATTTAGGCAGTAAATTTAGAGGTTTATGTAAATCTGCAACTACAAAGCAATCATAAATGAAGCAGGGGGGGGGGGGGGGGTTCTACCCTCAATATGTAACATAGGGATGTGCCGCCACATTGACTTTTCAAGGTCTTTGGAGAGGGGAATATATTTCAGCTAACACATGAATTAGAAACATTAGGTTCTCTTAATGCCATGTACCTGGAGACAGATTGGTTCATCCTGCTCACATGTGCAGCACGTTGCCTGGCTGCTTTTTTCTTGCTATATTTTCTGAATCTATAAACTGCAATACATGTAGACAGAGCTATAGCAACTGTTAGTATATATACAATGGGATTTATGCACAGAACACAAGTCTTGGTTACTAGCACTGTTCCGTCTCCCTCCACATGGATTTCAGTTGGGTCTTTGCATAACCACGTATTTGGTACATTTTCCAGTCGTGTTTTATTGACCAGTTCATGCGAGGGTGTCTTTTTGCAGTACACAGTATCAGATTCTTTGATTGTGACTGACTCGCCTGCCTCTTCGAACCACACCTTCAATGGCAACAGCGTACAGTCACATATCCAAGGATTGCCGTAAAGTTTTAAACATTGCAGAGATGACGTATAATGGAACACTTTTGGATGTAATGTGTGCAACTCGTTCTCATGTAACGTCAGGATTTGAAGGTTTTGCGAGTTGGCGAAAATATTTGTCTGCAAAGTCGCTATTTTGTTAAAATGCAAATATAGTCTCTTCAGATTTGTAAGGTATGCAAATGTGTCTTGCTCAAAATACTCAATTTGATTGTTGCTCAAATCTAGTTGAGAAAGACTTGTCAAATAACGGAATGCAGAACGATCAATGTTCGTTAGTTTGTTGTTACTTAAGTCCAATTCTAAAAGAAGGTTTAACCTACTGAATATGTTCAATGGTAGAACTGTTAGCTTATTGTACGAGAGAATAAGATAGTTAAGTGCCACATCATTGAAGACGCTTGCACTTATGCCTTCGAGATTATTGTTATTGAGATCAAGTATCTGAAGAACATGCAAGTCTGAGAAAGTCCCACTGTCAAGTTCAAGAATGTTATTGTTGCTGATATCAAGTTCATACAATGCTCTCAATCCCTTGAAGGCACCTGGCTCAATTCTGTTGATCTGGTTATGTTGAAGGGTTAGAGTTTGGAGACTGACCATTCCTTGAAAGCCATTTTGATAAAGTTTGATAATTTGATTGTTCTGTATCTCTAGATAATCCAATTTATCTAATCCCTGGAAGGAATCTGCTTCTATCTTTCCCAGATTATCATTTAAAAGATGAAGTTGCTGTAAGGTGGAAAATCCCACATTACTGAATGTTCCTTTGGACAGCTCAGGTATGTGATTATCCCGGACGTACATGGCTTTGTACGTTGGTGCAATCACTGAAGGAATGGATTCTAAACCCTTATCACAACTGATTGTGTCATCCCAGCAGTTACATCGTGCTGGGCACTTAGCAGAAAATGATGCTGTCGCTGATGTGATCCACACAACACACAGGAACAATTCTACAAACTTCATTTTCACAGTTATCCTACCAGGTGGTCCTGAAATATTAACAGTAACATTTTCATAATAAAAAAAAACGTACTTTATACAGAAACTTAAAATCACACACACACACACACACACACACACACAGTGCATACACACAGTGCATACATACATACATACATACATACATACATACATACATACATACATACATACATACATACATACATATACACACATATACATACATACATACATACATACATACATACATACATACATACATACATACATACATACATACATACATACATACATACATACACATGAAAAAGTAAGAAAAAAATTTTTTTAGAATCATTTGCCATGTAGTTTATACAGAGTAGTTAATATACATTAATAATAATGCCTTCACATAATGTAAAAGCATACTTGCATTTTAAAACAAAACAGTCATATATATCATAAAAATGGTGATCAATATTATGCTACATTTGTTGGTCACCAAGAGACTTAACTATATGGCTTGACAACATCAGTTGCCAATGGGTTGAGCTAGCTATCCAAGTCTCTTAGTTCATTCACTGGTCAAACAGTGACCATGTCACATCATGATAGCCTAGTCTGGATGCCAACGTGGTCTCTAACCAAACCTCGTATAGTCAAAGTCGTTACTCTAGCACAGAAATCTGTGCTACCCCAGAAAGCGTTCATTTAAACGTAACACCGTTTTCGCATCCCCACATGATTTTAGTTTGACTGGAGGGGTGTTGGATTACGTGGCTAAATCCCCACAATAGTCAAAATGGCTGTACTAAAAGGAATATTATTATTAATGAGCAATCAATTACAACTGCCTGTCAATTTGTGATGGATTACTACTGACTTGCACCATTTACCCATCACCCAGCAAGGGGTATAGCCAGATTGGTGGTGAATTTTTTTACTTTGACTCTGCCCTCACTGGCCTCTTTTATATATTTTTAAAATTTGAACTACATGTGATGCAGTTACAAATAAAACATAATGACCCTGAGACTGTTTAGTGTACCAATAACTTGTTTGGTTCTAGACTGTACGAGACGTCATGTTGTTCAGCCCTATCAGGTTTCTTAACCACGACTGTACTAATTCACCCAATATCCCACATAAGCAACCCGACTGGGTTACAATAGGCCATTGCAGACTGCATACAGGAAATTGAGAATACAGCGCTCTCACTCAAAATGGGGGTGTCCTCACCCCTTTGTATCATTTCTAGAGAGCTTTGCCCCTTTGTATTCTGTACAAGTGTAAATCAGGGATGCTTTTTGTATTGTTCAGACATTGAGGAAAGCAGCAGTGCTCTATGATTAACTAAGTAACCTATATCATGTATACCCCCAAGGTACACACAGACAGGAAGTAGAGCGCCATCAGGGCAATTTTTGGAAAGGCCTATTGCAGCCAATCAAATATAATGTTATGTTCTAATAGGAATAGGCGTCAAACTGACCATGATGTTAGCCTCTCAATGTAGATTTATGAGACCAGTCACATAATCTTACGTCAATAGTAAACATGAACCTTATCAGTTCAGCTGTGCTAAAAATTTCAGTGACTCTTAATGTTAATTTACAAATTTAGAGTAGATCCTGGTTCCTGTCCACATAATATGTAATATTTAACCACTTGATGGTATATTGGATCAACACACCCATACTTATGGTACACTATGCTACACAAGTTTACTTTGCTATTAATTGGTAATGAATTTAAATTTTTCTACTTTATGGGCAAACAATGACGACTTTTTTATGCTAGGGTAGGTCAGAATCGTGTAAAAGAAGAGATATAGCACTGACAGATATTGGAAGGATGACTTTTGGTGTGGAATCTGTTAGCCCAGAGATTTGGCTATCTGGCTTGAAAATGATGTTTGAGCTATATAACTAAGTCTCTATATTCAAAAACTAAAGTGTCAAATCTCCGCATTCTGCCAGGAAACAGGAGTCAAAAGTGTTGGAAAAATGTAAAAATTGGCAACCTGAAAACATTTTTGAAAAAATCTCAGGAAAATCAGCAACTTAACAACCATGTTGCCCAAAATATGGGGGTCAAAGGTCATACATGCATTCAACAAGGAGGGTCAATCTATCTATATTGAGTCTCCCCACCACCACTACCACCACTATCACGCCTAGCCTGTTTACAGCACTTATGGTACATAATGTTCAATCTTTCATTCCATATGGTAGTCTGGATGCCAACATGGTCTGTGAGTGGAGGTGTAAATCATAATGATACCTATAGAAACTAGACTAGGTATACGTTCAATAAGATTGGATGGAATCATCACCACACCAGTGCCATAAACAAGCTATATATCAAGCCATACATGTTCAGTAATGCTAATAGCCAAGTCTCTGGGCTAGGAATCACTCCTTTTGTAATGTCTGAACAGTTTCTTTCCTCCAACACCTACATACTGTAGAACCAGACCAGATTAGTTCACATTAGCCACATTCATCAAATCTTACAATAATCCACATTCCAGATGTCGAATATAGGACTAATTTGGCGACATCATTATTTTCAAAGAAAACTGGCAAAATTAACGATTTTGCTACTATCAAAACTTCAGGTAGAGAAAAAAAGTTCATTTAATAGCTCTACTTACGATAAAACTGGTGCCATTTTGAGTAGAAGTTGGTGAATTTCCTTCCTGTAAAGGCTGTTTGCTCATCAAATAAACAGATATGGTGTCTGTTTGTAGCATTATCTGTCAATTCAGAAGGAACTTTGGACTATCAATACTTTATAACTAACTAAGGACTGAATGAGTTCAATATGTTACAAATTAACTTTTGCATCAATAAACAAGATGTAAATTATGACAGAGGCACTTGGTACATCTACATACGGCAGCGTCCGCGCAGCGGTATTATTTTTCGTATTAAAACATTGTGGCATCACAAGAAAAACATGTTCTAACGTGATGGCTGCATGTAGCCTTCATCGAATAGATTATTAACACACATGCAGGCACTCGAATCAATGTGTATGATTTAAAAAAAATATGTATGTAAATACATTTTTTTTTTTAATCATACACATTGATTCGAGTGCCTGTGCATACAGCCATCACAACTCACATTCGAGTCGGGAACTGCAGTATCAAAGACTAAAGTCCATGTAACCTGTCTCAACTACGTTGGTGTGGGCAATTTTAAACTCAGATACACAGAGGTCGATACGTCGTGACGTTTCGCCCTCACCGGCCTCCTCTGTGTTAGGGGTTGGCCGATGTTTGAGGGCGCACCGTCACGGCGTACCTTACAGACTACCAGGGTCCTAGCTCTTTATTTTTCGGGATTCCAGGGAGGATTATAAATTACGAAATTTCTAAAACTTTTCGCTATTATTTTGTGCGAGAACGTCGATGATTATTAAACATCCAGACTAGCCGATGACATTCTCGCAAACCAGGGTTATTATTTCTACCACTACATTTCGAAATAAGTAGGAGGCTCGTTAAGAACGTTGCCGTAAAACAGGCCGTGGTTTGCGACGATGGTCGGTGATTGACAGTTCCAATTTGAGTCATGTGTGCAGTGGATGTACAAATTAATATAAAGGTATGAAGGGGTACGGAAGTGCGAGGTGTTTAAGTTTTTAGGCCAATAAGTTTAGCCCACACTGCCATTACCACAGGGGCGTGTAATATTTCATAGATTGTTGTTTTCCAGGTCTACAGACTAAATATAACAACCTTTTGATTATATATTCATACATGTAAGGGGAAGAGATAATAGAATTTAATAATTAATATTTCTTCGTAGTATAGAGATTGATACATTTGTAGCAGCAAGATTCGTACGATATTTTCCTAAGAAAACGGGCATTCTAAGCAATAAGAAAACAACAATCTATGAAATATTACACGCCCCCGTGACGTGGCCATTACTGCACGTCTCAAGTGCAACAGCTCATCGTAGGTGATGTTGTTAAACCAGACTCTCTATGACAGTGCGGTAAGAAAAGACTAAAATACAACCGCGACTCATTTCAAATTGCTTTAAACGTCTCAGAAAGTAAAGACGCTGTTGTGCTTTCTTTACGAGGTGTTCAGTATTTGTTTGCCAAGACAGTGTGAAAGATGAATATTGAGGAATTTGAAAATATTGACAATTAACTTTATCTGTACCATGAATATTCAAATTGTCAATAACATGTCGTCTTACCAGTAATGGAATAAGCTTTAATATAAAATAAAATCACTTGGTAAAGGGTTGGCATTCATTCCCACACAAAAGTTCCCAACAAAAATTAAAAGAAATGTAACTAATCAGAAAGATGAGTGATTTCTCGTACCTAATCCGTCTGAAATATTTGTAGTAAGAAATAAAATATGAAAACAACGTCCTTTAATAGACTAAAATTGATGGACAGCACATATACTATCTAGAAGCAACAGCAAAAGAAGCATTGTCAACATTCCTTTAATACTATACATGTAAAGCCTCGAAATGCGATGTGATCACCTTTTCACTGAAACGGTATTCAGTGAGTTGCCAGTAGAGCTTTGAGACCTTGAGAAATACACCATTTTCGTTTTTTTAAATAATTATGTATCTCGACTTTAGTCCTGGTTACAAACTTTTGTAAGTAAGTATCGGGAATGAAATATACACTGGGCTTGAATATACACCGAGTTTGAGTCAAATGTAGGATCCTCCAGACTGCAATTTACATAACCAATCAAGTTATGTCAAATTAGTTAATCTCAAGTCTAAACAATCTCTACTAACCAATCCTATATTTTGCTAATTGACCATCAAATGAAGGTCAATATCAAAAATTGAGCCAATATGTATGGAATGTAGGAAAATCTTCATTTCTGTGTGATCTGTAGGTTTTGTTGGATGTCAATAAAGTAGGAGTAGCTATCTTTATAGTACTTGGTTGTACAGGCGTCATTCCTTTTCAGAACCCCTTTTTAGACAATTCCTTTACCCCATAGTAAGCTGACCCTGAATATGCTTTTGCTACAAAATTTATGACAGACTATATAATTTGCTATCGATTTGCTACCTGATGTCTTCAGTAGTTTATAGCAAAAAAAACCTATGTGGGTGTTTCGATAAAAGTGAAAAATTGAGGTGACCTTGTAATTAGACTATGACCTTGACCTTGGATCGAAAAGATCGTGTGATAAGTGTGTTGTCCGTCCCCTAAAACCAATATATAGACATTTGCATCATATCTGTAGCACTTCGGTATGCTGTGATATTCAGTACCTTCATATTTTGGTGATCTTGATACCAGTTGTCTTAGTAACAGAAGTTTGTAATAAAAGCAGCTCAGTATATGCCTTTGTTGTATTTTTCCTGAAAGACTATATAATTTGCTATTTTCTGAGCGATTTTCATCTGTAAAGATCATGTCTGATGTTAGCTATAGAAAAGATTCCGACGGTGTTTTAATAATTACAAAACATTTAGATGACCTTGAATTTTGACAATGACCTTGACCTTGGATCGAAAGGATCGTGTAATCAGTGAATTGCTTTTCCTCAAAACCCTAAATACAAACACTTACATCATGTCAATAGCACTTTCAGGTTAGTATATTAACACTTTGGTATAACTGGGGATAATGACAGGGGTTGTCTTGGTAACAGCTTTTTCCTACAAAACAACTTCATATATACTTTTTTTCACGTTTTTCTGAAAGATTGTATGTTTGGCCATTTTCTGACCGACTTACAGCTTTACCAGTCATATCTGATGGAAGTATACAGAAACGTTTCAGTGAATGTTTCAATAAAAGTGCAACAAATTAAGTTGACCTTGAATTTTGACTATGACCCTGACCTTGAATTGAAAAGATCATGTAATCATTGAGTTCCGTGTCCCCTAAAATATATATATACATACTTTAATCACGATTATATCATTTCTGGGTCGCGAGATATGATGTTTTTAATGTTTTAGCATCCTTCCAAATAATGTCAATGTTACCATGGAAACCGTCTCCTGTGAGTTTGCGCAAGAGAATCCAGATGGGCAACATCAATATTCTGAAGGCCAAGATATTATTCTAACCAAACATGATGTCAATTTTTGTACTTCAAGCCGGGCAATTTGTTTTCAAATTTTTGGCCTTGGCGCCCTGACTATTAAGTCGTCGCCGCGCTCTGATCCGGCGCAACTACTATAATCGCATACTGATATCGAGGGCCGAAGGCCCGAGCAAAATGCGTTTACGAGGTCAAATTTGCGCTGCAGTTTACGCATTGTTACGTGTGTTGAATGTTGAGTGACCTTACATTGAACTGTATGCAAATCATACGATAGAATAACGCCCATTAAATGACGTCACATCATGAAAGGCCTTCCTTGATATCAGTATGCGATTATAGTAGTATTGCGCCTGATCGGAGCGCGGCGACGACTTAAATTTAGATAAAACGTAGGGAAAAAAGGCGCGAGGGACTGTCCACAGTCTACCCTATAGACTATAGCAAAATTCTACGACCTTTTCAGTGCCATACTGTTCCATAATGTTACCTAATCTAGTCAATATAGACTTACCTTCATATCATAACAATAACTCGAGTAACATGGGCCCATAGCAAAAACACGGCATAGGGATACGACATGTAACTCCCCGCAATATATCCTTTGTCTAACAATAACATATGAAACTGGTCCACGTGTATATGTAATTTGCGAGAGGCAAACATTGACACACGTTTCTATGGTGATATGACTAGTATATAAATTAACTCTCAGTTTGTCGTTGGTGGCGCACTACAAACTTTTCCCCCAAACTTTCTTGCGCCGATCTCTTGCGTCACTCTGTCATAAATGTAGGTGTTTGAGACACACAAACTTCTGGTCAAAAGTGTTCACCATTAGAAAGTTTTATGCAATACATCGTCAATAACCACAGCCTCTTTAACGACATCGTCAAGTGTTTTTTGTTCATTTACGCGAACCGGCCATGCTGGAGCAATACTCTGAAACTTGAACTGTTTTTTGATATCGACCAATGATTAACACATACAATGTCTTATTATAATTGGTATGTTAACAGTTTTCAGTGAATATTGTGTGTCGGCTCGAAAATGATACTCCAGTTTACAACTAGTACAGCTTTAACCGTATACCCTGGTTTGATCAGTCTTAAAATAAAAATGCAAAAATGAAGCAATATATATAACACCTCTCTAACTGGTCTGGTTTAGCAAGCCTGACGATGCTGCGAGATTAGAGGACCGTAACGCAGCATGCACAGCATAGCAGCTCTGGGCCGGTCGTTCAATTATTGGTGACAGCGCCCTCTGTCGATTTACCAATTTGATACTGACATATAACTGAGCACCACTTCGTCTTTAAAGATATACCGTGTTGCCGTACCGCTCTCTCAAAGTTGTGGCCGATATATGGCAGCATGCAAGACGCGACGTATCTGTGGCAAGGATGTAACTGATAATTTTAGGTGTAAAACATCCACAAATTTCTTTGTAAAAGCCATCAATTCAAACTATATTAAAGGAACACGTAAACTGCATATAGCGTGGTGAGAGGGTATATATAATATAAAAACAAACTGATACATCCACGAAGTTAGAATTGCATATTTTTTTAGTTTTGTTCATTTATCTATTTATTACATTTTGTTCTTTCAATTCTTTTCACACGCATTGACATAAATGCTTAGCATTTGGGTGTTTGAGATATACACATACTATTTCTTGTCAAAATTGATTGTAGCAAAATTTAGAGCAATTTATTCCCCAAAAAAATAAGAACACATGAAAAGATGTGTTCAACGTGAGACCGTTTACTTGTTGGCAAATATTATCAGATACCAACTCCTTCAAAGGGCCCCGCCTTACACAATGTTACAATTTTATGTGGTGTTTGAAAAACAAACACACATGTATACTTCAACTTCGGGTCTGTCGGCAGCTCAGATTGACGCATCCTTTGATGTGTTCTGTTTTAGAGGAAGTTGTTGGTTTTGATTATAAACGCTCAAATGGTGAAACATTTTGACAAGAATTGGCGTCTTTCTAAAACACCCAAAACCATTTGTGACAAGGAGTGAATGTATACGTATGTACATTAAGTCTACAAAGTTGAATGAATGTTACTTGTATTTAATATTAAATATACAAATGTTAAAGCAATAAACCATCCAGTTGCCTAAAATCAGTCCATGGTAGTTTCTCGAGAAATAAGAATATTATAAATAAGTCGAGTATGATGTAACAACTAATTTTATTTTCTATTCCCTGTGGGCGTGTGTGTAGTGTAATAGTATCATTATGATGTTGTCGACGACGGCGACTTTGTTCTCTCTCTCTCTCTCTCTCTCTCTCTCTCTCTCTCTCTCTCTCTCTCTCTCTCTCTCTCTCTCTCTCTCTCTCTCTCTCTCTCTCTCTCTCTCTCTCTCTCTCTCTCTCTCTCTCTCTCTCTCTCTCTCTCTCTCTCTCTCTCTCTCTCTCTCTCTCTCTCTCTCTCTCTCTCTCTCTCTCTCTCTCTCTCTCTCTCTCTCTCTCTCTCTCTCTCTCTCTCTCTCACTCTCTCTCTCTCTCTCACACACACACACACATATATACATACATACATACATACATACATACATACATGCATACATACATACACAGTATGATGAGTGTCTCCTCACGTCAGATACACAAGTACTGAACTCTGAGGGCGCTCGTGCAGGCGTGACTACCCAAAACTTAACGTTGAGTACGCTATTTACGTGGATCACTAACTCATCTTATTTATCCCAAACTCGATATTCAATGAAGTACTTTAGTTGTTCTTATACAATAATGACATGATAGGAGAGTGGTTGCCATGGCGTTCATTTCACGGTGTTTCCAGCATCATGGTGGCATACAAGTTATTTCGAAACAGCGTTGAATAATCCGTTGCTTGCTTGAAAGGTGAATAGACAACTGTGGGTTTCAATTGCCTTCAAGTTTCCAAGCCTTGGGCTGCATTGTTCTCATTTTTTGTAGCGTCAATACCACATCATTCCTGGTGGTGAAAAACAACGTTGAGTCAGAGAAGAGACACGTCTGAAACAATAGCACCCCACATTCCGTCATCCATTGAGCATTACCCGTCCGTTCATGTGGTATTCACAGCCATTGTTTACCAAACTTGGGTGCTATTGTGTCTTCTGACAGTAAGACGGTATATAGAGAGGCTATTTTCTTTCCATTGTTTCCCCAAGTGGTTTGATTGTCAAAATATAGTGTAACCTGCATGCCGTAGACGACACAACAGAATGAGGTATTGTCATCTACGAGAGAGGTAGGCTTGACCGACAAATCTAACATTTCCCGTCGAGAATTTGGGTAAATGTTTGTGCAAAATATACCAACATTTATATGTCCAGCACGAACTTAGCTTACATTGTAAGATCCTTTTTATTCAGGAAAACAAAATAACATTGTCTACAAATCGTGGATGTTTTTCGAATTTTACGTCATCCATACTAAAACTAGCCCGAAATTAATGATCAAATAATCAGAAAAATTTATCCAGTATAGTTTTTATGGAGCGAAATTGCTTGCAGTTTTACAATCTATTTATGATAGTGTAAAACTGGCATCGTCCGTTCAAAACATCTTTCATCATTCGATCAAAATTGTATATTTAAAAAGGGGGAATTCTTGCATATTTGGCCTACAAAATAAACCTACAACTTGTATTCTTCGTGATTACACGTTCGTGGTAACTTTATTTTCATCCTAAACATTGATACGGCTAACTCGTCTAAAAGACACTGTTAACAGTTCAGTAAAAAAAAATCGAACACGTGCTTCCTTGCGATCACTAGTTTTGATCCTTAAGAATTTGTCGTTCTCACGACATTCATTGTTGTATATTATAACTTTGAATGTATGTACTGATAGATTGAGAATTAAAGCTTTTAAATGCAGTCTAACTAACATTTTTGTATCATGTTACGTGCTTTACACTTTACGTTCTTACACTGTTCATTTGGTAACCCCATTGTCCAGCTCGAGTTGGGTTGTCCGTCGTAAACCGCCGTTGCTGTGCAAAAGTACTAGTACTCGAATATAATACGCATATACAAACACACATACATACATACATACATACATACATACATACATACATACATACATACATACATACATACATACATACATACATACATACATACATACAAACACACACACACACATACATACATACATACATACATACATACATACATACATACATACATACATACATACATACATGTACATACATACATACATACATACATGTACATACATACATACATACATACATACATACATACATACATACATACATACATGTGTGTGTGTGTGTGTGTGTAATGTGTGCCTGTGAGAGGGGGCAGGAGAGGAAGAGGCCCCGGTCGAGACAGATGGAAGGGAGGAAGAGGAAAGGGGCAGTGTGTATACACTTTTAATTACTGTACTGTACTATGATGATGATGATGATGATGTTGTTGTTGTTGTTGTTTTGGATGATTTTTTGGGAGGTGTTTGCATGGGTGCGTTTATGCTTGTCATGTTTTTTCTTGTCGCTTTGGCAGCATGCTTACTAGTTTGTAACACGGCTATCTTAGCAGTTTGAATCTAAACATTGAATCTAAACATGTACCCATCCCATTCCCACAACAAAACTTGCACACACACACACACACACACACACACACACACACACACACACATACATACATACATACATACATACACACACATACACACACACACACACATACATACGTACATACATACACACACACATACATACATACACACACACACATACATACGTACATACATACATACACACACACATACATACGTACATACATACACACACACACATACATACGTACATACATACACACACACACACACATACATACGTACATACATACACACACACACATACATACGTACATACATACACACACATACATACACACACATACACACACACACATACATACATACATACATACATACATACATACATACATACATACATACATACACACACACATACTACTGTCGATGTATACGTACGTATAGATATGTTCTTGAAAAACAAAGTGTTCCTGTGTGTAACAATAGATAACAATTCAAACATTTTCCAGTTATTCATGGCAACGTTTTAAGAAGGAAGTCGTTATAAAGAACTTTTGTCTTTTAGCAAATACCTCGAAAAGTCTTTGGTAAGACTCGTTACGCTTTCAAAACTATGTCATGAAGGTAAATGACCTTTATTTTCACGACCGAAAACAAACTCAAAATAAAACTGTTATGTTCGATCTAGTCGATCTATGCTGAGATCGACCTCACGAAGCGACAGGGGGGGGGGGGGGGTTGACGTGACCACATTTTGGTTAAGGGACGCAACATTGAAGTTTTATAGATGAAGAATTTGGTAATCGAGGGACGCAAAATTTGATATATGATATTTTTTTAAAGAAGAAAAACTGAAACATAGTCAAGAGAAGTGAGGTCACAGCGAGTACTGTATATTCTTGGCCTCTGTCAATCGTTCGTATATTTTCAATGTAGCAATAGGGTGGTTATGAGAGTTTCAGTCAGTGTGTTCAAGCGCCAACAAGAAAGGTTATTCAGTGTTATTTTTATAAAAGGGAACAACAAACAAACGAGGGCGTTTCTTAACCATCAAATTTAGTTTCAGCCACAAATACGATACACATGTATAACCCTAAAACAAAATGGAGCAGTGACGACTACATGTTTATGTGTCGACTCCAAGAAGATCAGACGTGATAATATTAAAGAATATATTTTGACAAAATGACGTCATCATTCTTCTAAAGTGCGCACAAATATTTTGTAATTTGCGTTTTCTTCTTGTACCTCATTTTTGTGTGATTGTATTCGTAATTCTAATGCGTTTTTACGTTCATTTCGTTGCCCCATATGTTGTCGGGTCTTTTTACGCCATTGTCTGCCATTGTAGGCTATTGTGCGGAGTCCATTGAGACTGTCACCAACTCCTGGCTATGTCGACCTCCCTCGGACCAGCAGAATAAGCCAGTAAACAATAGCGTAGAATGTATACGATAATTTGATTGTACGTCTATCAAAGCTTATTGCAGAGCTGTTATTGTTGACGATGTTACTCATAACAAATGGTATTCGTTAGAATGCATTGTCCTATTGTTGTCTATTGTGAAGGGCATCAATAGGTAAATTCTCTTCAGAGAATAAAGGTGATTGTCTTCATACCACACGCTGGTTGACGGTTCTGTCTCAACACACATACGTCGTGTGATATATTTGCAACACCTAGTCATCGTTTATAACACGGCATCTCCCTTCTGATATCTTGTTTGTTTGTTTGTTTGTTTGTGTGTTTGTTTGCTGTAGACATTAATTATAACAGATGTATTGTTTTATCTGTAATTTTTATGCATGTCCTTTCCCTCCATTTCGTCTGTCTACGTGACTATCACTCTTTCTGTTTTTATCTTCACCTTTAGAGTTTAGTTTGTTCACCTCTGTTGTCTTTCTCCATGACTTGCTTTAGGTGTTCCCATGTATGTATGTATGTATGTATGTATGTATGTATGTATGTATGTATGTATGTATGTATGTATGTATGTATGTATGTATGTATGACGGTATGTATGTATGTGTGTGTATGTATGTATGTATGTATGTATGTATGTATGTGTGTATTTATGTAACAGTATGTATGTACGTATGTATGTATGTATGTGTGTGTATGTATGTATGTATGTATGTATGTATGTATGTATGTATGTATGTATGTATGTATGTGTGTGTGTGTGTGTATGTATGTGTGTGTGTGTTTGTTTGTTGCAAAATACCTATAGAATTGGACAAATGCACACATTTTTTTTTCTGAAAGACAAGACATTCACATCAAAGGTTTCTCCAGTCAAGACAGAAACGCTGAGAAAATTAGCATATATAAAGTGTGGACTACTGCGGCTTTTACAGTCTTCGACATAGTAAAACATACTTATTTATATATGGTCTTTATTCGATAGGACAACAGTTTCGGAAGAAAATTACAAGGCAAAAAACACTAAATATTACGAAAATAAAAACACTAAATATTACAATATGCATGACAAAAAAAATACAATATGAATTTATCTAATACAACTTATAACAGAAGTAACATATATTTACAAAAAATAATACTCACGCAAGAAAAAGAAATCTGCATTTCAAAAAAAGTGTTGATTATTCGATCATTGTTGGTGTATAATGTAGTGATTAGTAACACGAATTAAAGATGGGATTATTTCCAATTAAGGATTTAAAACTCGTAAAGCGATGGAGAATTACATTATATCATTATATTCAAAGGCAATGAAAACTTCCACTCTCTTAATTGTAAGTCTTAATGTTGTTTTTTTTTATTCTGAACTAATCAATGACCAGTACTTATTTTATAGTTATATAATCCATTACTGCCATAGATACATTGTAGGTCTGGATGATTACTAAACAATGCAAAGTAAAGTGACAATTAGTGCCCGAAATAATTGATGAATCAGGCCTTTTCAAGGAGTGTTATGACGTGTACTAGTATATGTATTTGACATTATCAAATCTCACCTCAATCTATATAGAAACACATACAGTGTAGGTGAGTGAGTGGGTGTGTATGTATGTATATGTATGTATGTATGTATGTATGTATGTATGTATGTATGTATGTATGTATGTATGTATGAAATAGTCATTTAAATACTAGTAATCAGTAAAGACATTTCAAAAAGCACGATAAATGGTAAAACGTTCGTGTATATAGAAATCTTAGCCTGCACTGAGTTAACGGCACACTGGAACTTAAAAAAAAATACCCAGCTATTAATCTCGCGTCATTCAAGTCAGCAGATGTTCAAAAATTCGGTCGTTTAAAAAATGCAACCGAGGTTACGATCTCGGTGTAAAAGACGAGTCTCGTCAAATACACTTGGTTTTAACAGCGGATTGAATTACAGCTATATTTGATGAACATTATCGTTTCCTAGTTAAAATAATGACAACAATCGCCATGATGCTCCAGTTTGTAAACTCAATTGTCCAATGGCTCTTTGATCTCTGCAAAAGTTGAATTGCATCTAGATTTCATTTGTGTACGATATTATGGGTTAAAATTACATATTTGTCTGCCCATATTAGCGACAATGGTGATCAAAAAAACCTATTAGATTTGATATTCAGAGATTCCCCGTACGGAAAATCGGCACATAATTAGGTTTGCATAATACTATTTGCCAGATATTCTCTAAATGTTTCGTTTCCTGGTTCTTTATGGTGAGACGATCACGGCGTTTCGCGCCAATAGACTTGTATCAGTCAAGACGTGTTAAATGTAAACATAGTTAGAGCAGAAATCAAGCAAGGTCACGAAATTCGGGAGAACAGAGCAAATTTTGTCAATTGAGTGTGGAGGCGAATCATTATGGAATTTCAAATAAGCGATAATGTTATTTTACATGTAATAATAACATGGCGCTAAATTGACTAGTGCTCAGCGACTTTAACCTCTCGGTCACTTCACTGATTCGCTTCCGAGTCTATGATGCCCAATATTACCAGAATCGGTTTAATTTTGGTTTGAAAATGTTACAAATGCAACAATTTAAATAATGTATCCAACATAAAGAGTAAAAATGTTCTAAATGAAGGCAAAATCGAGAAAAAAGGTGTTTGAAATTGGCGGGAAAGTTACATCGGGACGACAATTTACCCGACAGTAATAGTGAGTGAAACGAACCGGAAAATAATCAGACTAAATAGTCTGATTTAACCAGAGACCAAAGCACATCTGACAGTTGACAACCCTATTTTAATCCAAATTCCGTAACCAACAAATTGTACATTTAACTTGTATGTCATGAAAAACACGGGATGGACTTCATTTTTTTGGCTAATTTTTCCACCTTAGGAACGTCGGTTGAGTTTGTCTCAATCAACCTAAAGGCTTAACCACATCAATTGGTTTGTTTATGTTTATACTGAGTGTAAACTATTTCGGAATCAAACCACAATACTTGCAAGGCAAGAATGACACTTTAATCACCACTTGGTAGTTTTTTAACGTGTTTTAATCTCGATGTCACCTAGGCGATATTCGCCCGTTATCACTGTTGTCCTAACCTCGACGATTATATAGACATGTGGTGTCTTCAGTGTTTGTGGGGAGGAGGAGAGGAGGGGGCTACAAAGTGAAATTAACTACGATGGAGTGCTAATACTCAGTGAACAGTATACTCAATTCCCTTTCGCGTTCGTTGTCATGGTTATTACATGGTCCCGTTGTTGAGTGCAAGAAGGGAATCTAACGTAACACTGTATGCTTGCAAGAAGGACAGCGAACACAATGGCGGCTAATGAAGTGAACACGTCTGCAACGGCATCAACAAATTGAGCATCCAACGACAAACATTACACTCAACACATACACGATAATCGGAGGATATATATACAGTCTATCATAAATGAAATTACAGTTTTCATTCACAACAAAAAAAGAGAGTACCAGTAGAAAACACAAACCGGTTAACAAACGGTTCATTATATTTGTTATGTACATGTAAAGTTTATTATATATTATATGAAACAGCACATCACAGCACAGTACAGCCCAACACGGCACAGCACAACGCAACACAACACAACACAACACAACACAACACAACACAACACAACACAGCCCAACACGGCACAGCACAACGCAACGCAACGCAACACAACACAACACAACACAACACAATATATCAATAGTCTGTCTCTTAATTTGCCTTTCTATCTCATCTCGCTCTCTCTGAGTTTCTGTGTTTCTGTTATTCCTTGTGTCTGTCTGTCTGTCTGTCTGTCTGTCTGTCTGTCTGTCTGTCTGTCTGTCTGTCTGTATGTATGTATGTATGTATGTCTGTCTATCTATCTGTCCGTCCGTCCGTCCGTCCACCTATCTCTTTCTTTCTTTATTTCTCTCTCTTCCTTATAACTCACTGTAAGTTTCGTAATGTTTTAGATCACTGAATTCCACAAGAATGGATAAGTTTAAGTGAATAGTTGTTTAGATTTACAGTTTATACGTATTTTGGGGTAAAGTTCGTTTCGTATAACTAAATGACACGTGATCCATGATATTCTATTTACTGAAACACGCTTAAAGATAATGTGCTATTGAGAGAATTAAAATATGATATTTAGGAATACTAAACAAATTTGATTTATGTTTACTGAAATCTTAACGAAACAACTGTTTTGCCATTAAACATTAACTGTGCTACTGGTTGGGTTGGAATGGGGAGGAGGCAGATTTTTAAAAAAAATGACTTTGGGGTAACATTTTACTGCGCATTATTTGTGTGGTGATTTGGGCATCCCACCGCTGCCATCGGTGTCACATATTGCATAGCTGTCAGATCCCACCACTGCCACCGTTGTATCGTAATATTAGAACATATCAGTTGAAGTCGCTGGGTTCGGTTCAGATAACATTGGCAGTGCTGCTGTCTCGCCTTGTGGCTGTTCTGGACTTCATTTCTGACAATTACAATGTACGCCTAAACATGTGAATTAACCAATGCAATGCCTCCACTGAAATACGCTCTGGTGTTAGTAGTAGGGCCGGGAAATAACAAATGTATTCAAAAACTATCAACGTAATGGCAGCGGTATGATAGAGTCCTTACATTGATTATGACACTTGTATTGTATCCCATTTCACGTCTGACAGCTAACAAGTGTGTGGGTTTTGGTTTTTTTGTTTGTTTGTTTGATTTT
Source organism: Glandiceps talaboti (assembly GCF_964340395.1). NCBI lineage: Eukaryota > Metazoa > Hemichordata > Enteropneusta > Spengelidae > Glandiceps > Glandiceps talaboti. The sequence continues at coordinate 8,362,907 of NC_135559.1, forward strand.
GTTTTTTAATATTTGAACCGTGGATGGAGGGGGTGTCATGTTTAAGAGAAATGAAATTGAGGGAGGGGTACATATTTTTTTTTTATCAAAAAACGGAATCGGAGGAGGGCAACATTTTATACAATGGGCTTGATGGGGAGGACTACAATTTAATTTTTACACAAAAAACCGGGCTTGATTTCTCCCTGTATGATGATTACTAAAGGCTTCCTAAGACGATTCTGATAAAATACGTCAATCTATTGAGCCTTTTTGTAAAAAGTAAACGATAAAATAATAACTTAAAAAACTTATAGTGTATTTGAGTTGCATCAAGATAAGTAACACCAAAATACGCCCACCCAGACCTCCCCAGTCGATGACTAAGAACAACATGCAAACAATGCACAAATCACAATGAAGATGTTCACCTCACACAAAGCCGTACGTATGTGTTTATAAGGTTTTTTTTGTGATAATTGACTTCGCATTATGTCTTGTTAATACTGTTATGATAATAATTAGTGCTAACGCATGTGACACACAACAGTCCAACTAATAAGACTACGTGTTATTTATATGACGTCATTTTTCGAGCCTAGCGAGGTTAATTGGGTTGGCACCTTAAAAGGTATTTGGAAAGTCTTCACGGTTAATGAGTCAACTAAACCACGCCTATAAATATATTTACACATATAAAATGCACGTGTCATTTGTACATATAATATAAATGTAACGATAATATTATTTAACTTGCAATTTGTGACTGTATATACGTTGAACTACGAACAAATAAATATTGGAATGACTGTAATATATCACATTAAAAATCAGGACAGGCAAATATATATATATATAAACAAACAAACAAACAAACACACACACATATACTCTTATACTCTTATACAAAATCTATATATGTATATATAATATATATGTATGTATATATATATATATATATATATATAAAGAATACACATACGCAGGACACACGTACACTATATATACATGTACACATGCACTTGCGAAAGCGTACACACACACACACACACACACACACACACATACACACAAACAAACAAACAAACAAAAACAAAATCATCATCAACAAATACTTCCTCCGCCTCAAAATTCTATCATCACCACCACCACCACCACCACCACCATCACCATCACTACCACCATCACCACTACTACCACCATCACCACTACCACCACCACCACCATCATCATCATCATCACCACCACCACCACCACTACCACCACCACCACCACCATCATCATCATCAACAACAACAACAACAACAACAACAACAACAACAACAACAACAACAACAACAGTACCACTACCACCGTCAATGCCAAGAATACTAGTTGTACCCAGTGTTCTGTACATGGTTCTCTATACTGACCACGGTGATTACGGTATAGTTCTAAATTAGTGGTTGTTCTTAACAATTCAACATCCACACAATTCTTTGTTATTTTATTTGAAATCTACAGTTTATTTTCTGATAGTTCGCATGTTAGTTTATTGGTGACGACAGATGAGTGGGTGTTTATATAACTTATTTTTGACAATATTGATTACTGGCGAGATGAAAGTGATATACAATTGATGAATTTATACAGAAATCGTGTTTGGGGGGTAAACCTTGTTTATTTATGTTTTTAGTTTTGTCAATTGAAAATTTCAGTTGACTTTTCGAAATCTCCATATATATATATATATATATATATATATATATATATATATATATATATATATATATATATATATATATATATATATACATACATACATACATACATACATACATACATACATACATACATACATACATACATACATACATACATACATACATACATACATACATACATACATAATATATATACATATATAAGATTGAACTGATGAGAGAGAAACTGCATCAAGTCTACGTACGTCAACACGCTCGTCAGGTGCCCGGCTAAACAAGGAAACAACCCGGTAGTCACGTTGTGTGAATTTACGTAATGGGTATTTTACGACATCATTTTTAAAAAACAAAAATGGACTATGTTATATTACGACACATAAAAAATGTAATATTATTTTGACCGATTCGAAAATATCGTTACATTAACTTGTATATTAGTATTTGAATGCCTTGGAATAAACAGATACTTACAATATAATTTTCATCGCACTTGCAAATTGTACTAGATATCTTTCTAAAAAATGTTGTCCTGTGTCTTTGGGTCATTGAATTTAACTCGAATTAACCACTTTAATAATATTATGAAAGTATCGACGAAAAAAAAAGATAGAAAGAAAGGCGGATGCGTCGATATTTTTACGGGAAATCACTTTGTTTGTAATATTCTATTACAAGTCCCTTGAGGCCAGTTTTAACCCTCTTTGCAGCCAAGTGGAACAGATTTTATGTGCAGCCAAGTTGCAGACGACAACCTGTAAACTCAGACGTTCGGTGCTTCAAGTTTCGTACAATAGCGGAAGGGTTTTTGTCGCAATCTCCTCTCGTTTGACTTAAAACGGTTAGTGAATAAACCCCTCGTTTCAATTTTGTTTAAAAAGTATTTCTATTGACTGTTACCCCGACTGACACACTTCACTCGTTTCTTTATTCTTTTCGTTTGCGATAATGTTTGACGACAAACACTGCAGGATGTTCGCTTGAACATTGAATAACTTCGACTCGGATATTACACAGCGCACGAGAAAAAAAGTCATATTCTACGGTTGACATTTCGAGATGATTTCCCCTTTCGTTTCGATACAGTGCCGGTTAATACACAGGAAATAGTATTTTAAAAAGATGTATCGGAGAGTTTCTACAATGAGAGATGAAAAGTAGAGAACTCACATCGTGGCGATGTTAGAGTATTTTCCTGAATAAATACGGAGGAAATTGAAAGAAAAAATAAATAAAGGGAAATGTACAAGAGACAGAAGCCGGTCGCGATCTTGCATAGAAAACGGTTTGCTCCGATACACGAACCCCGTGAAGTCTCCAGACGTGTGTGTATACTGAACTCCGTAGTGGTGTTGGGTTGGCACAATAGGCGGGCAAGCAATGCACTATAGTGTGCATTGAGCGGAGTGAAATAGACAGAAAAGAAACAAACACTTGCTATTGAAATCGACAGCGACATCTATTATACTATAGTGTAATGAAATCAAGGCAGTTCCATTCAGTGCTACTTAGGTATTGTTCGCAGGAAAATTGAAAATAATTCTAATAATGCGCCTATGTATAATGGAGAACACGGCTGAATGGCAGTGTACACTGTGTCTTCAATGCCGTCTTTATCGCAATGAAAAGGGATAAATAGACGAACAGTGACGGTCGTCACAGAACTAGGCATCATCCAACAGTCGTAGAATAGTTTGCAACGAAATCAACATCGCTGTTGTATAAGCCTGTATAGAGATTAGATGCAACTCAAAAACAATTAACATACCAAATACAGTCACTGAAAAGGTCTGTGTAGCCCCTTTCTCTGCTAAACAATACTTGTATGGTTGTGTTTACAGGCAAAGCAGGGATCACAGACAAGTTCTGACTGATGTTGTTTGTGCGATTGCTCAATGTTTTTTTGTCTTTTGCCACGTGTACAAATCAAATTTACTCCGACACTTCTGAAATTGACCAATATTGAAATCCGGCATTAAACGCGAGAATCGAACAATGTGAGATGTCACATAGGGAGAGAAAAAGGTGACAAGATTTTTTGTTTCTTAGCGGGAAATATTCTCCACTGGGGCATTTTCGACTTCTTTTGTTGCAATAGCCTCAGGTACAATCGACTTATTTGTTTCTGTGTGTAAAGTACTCATATTTATAGTCAGGCAGCATTTGTTTGGAAATATGTTATCACTTGAGTTACTATCAATAGCTTTGTTTGGATGTAACCGCCAACTGCGTAACACGGTAGCTAGCTGCTATAGTAAGTGGTGTACTGTCTTAATCAACTTTCTATAGTGTACGTTTATCACACATTAACTCCCCATTAAACAGTACCACACTGCTACTTGAAACCTTCGCTAAATTAAACTACAACACATATACACACTAAACGACAAAACACCGATTTGGTCACCCGCCATTCATTATATAAACCCCCAAAATTTTATATATTTTTTTTCGACCGGTTTAATGTTTTTCTTTTTACATAACATGACACTAAACATATTAAAATAACAAGTCGTTTGACATCCATCATATGAATTACTTTTACACAGAGCACGCTAAAATCTGAATTATCCGGGTTGTTTGAAAATAGATTTTAGAAAAAAAATTTTTTACTTCACAAATTATAAGGGGTACCGGAAAAATATGTCCATTTCAATGAAACGTACAATGTATAGGTTTCAGGTAGTGTCTCAAAAACGTAGATTTGCAAGGCCAATGAACACGTGGTGGGAGTAGAAATTTCTAAAAGACTGTCAAGCATATGAAGAATATGGGATTTGACGTTCATTTCCACTACTTAGAAGAGAATTTCCTCTTACTTCATCCATCAGCCTTTCAATGGTTTTCGTGGATATTTACGATTTCTAAAAACAGGAAAAAAATAAACTCATTGGCTGCCACTCACTGTATAAGTACTTGGTCAGTGTGAATGAAAATTGATATAAACGATATACCGTTTCTTGTCACTCACTGTGTGTCAGAATGTGTCTGAGATTGCGTGTAAGTGATTTTCTGGGATGTGTTTGTCTAGGGGTGGGGCAGTGATTGTTTAGGGGTATCTGTCAGAGACCGTCTTATAGGGTTATGTGTAGGTGTTATGATAGTCGGATTACCAACATCCAATGATTTAAACAAACGGACCCTTTGTTGGTTGCACAATCAGTTAATACAGTCATATCTTCAATATTGAAACTAGCTCATGTAACACCTTTAATGATCGACAACAACGAAATATCGAGTAAACTTAGATTTTTGTTGTCAGTTTATGTCATAAATATTAAATTAATAATCAAGAATTGTGATATTTGTGTCAGTTTGATATTTTTTGCAGCTCCTACCGTTACGACCTTAGTCATGTTAGTGAAATATCTAAAGTATGCAAACACACCGTCCTTCGGTGTTGTGAGTTGTCTTTATCATGTTAATACGCATGTACATTCACCAAGTGTGACATGAAGTATGGTGGCATTAGTTTAAATAATCACCGTGTCACTCGTCAATTGCAAAACAGACCCCCTTCAGTGAAACACTCTAAAAAATTGGACGTGCGTATGACAACAAACTAAGAAATAACCGGTGCGTTTTTCAAATGTTGGCTCGAAAAAAAAAATCAAATCATTGTTTGATGTTCAGTGTGGGTTGACAGGAGCATTTACCGCGGTCCGTTTAATGCGACACTGCATTCCAAGGACTTGGGGTACTTTTTTTGTTGGCTGGTCACACAAAGTTACTTAAATTCACAAAGTCTTTTGGGTTTAACTATCACGGCAAATACAGCAATCATAGTGTTCAACACAATGGGTAGACAATTGGCTGGATTAAATAGGGCCATTTGCATCGCTGTACATAATAATTGCCCCATTGTATGTACTGAGGTTGAATGGGTTATAAACCGTACTAAATACAGCATCTGGTTGTGAGAGCGCTTCATACCCTAGTCTCTAGCCAGTGACCAAACCTCCCTCCATTATCGTTCCAGAAACGGTTAAAAGTCCAAGTTCACCCAGATAGCGAATGATTTCAGACAAAAATGTTTACAGCATAAACGTCGACACACAGTCAGTATCAAAAGGGCCTTGCTAAATATTTATTTTACCGTATTGAATGGTTTCTCAGTCTATTGACAACAAGCCTATTGAAAGAGCTGAACTATCATCAATACCGCCTGGCCATTCAGTGCGACCACACCTCTCCCATTCACTGGCAGTCTTTCATTGCTGTTTGTTCCTATTTATTTATTCCATAGTATTTCTATTGAGTCTATTGTGTAGTGTTGTAGGTATTATTCTAATGCAAATGAACTGTATTAACACTATTGTTGGCTTTTCTATTAGATTCACTCAGTTTATCGGCTGTTCATCACTCATTTATTTATTTATGTCATATCACCTATTCAGTGGCTCATGTTTTTTTTATTATGTTGTTATTTTTGCCTCTTGTGTCACTGAAAACCCCTTTATATTATTAATACCCCCGAACAAGCGAGCACAATGCCAGCATAGAGTAACTGCACCATTCACTACGCCCAGCTGCATACAGTGTCAAAAGGAGCACCACAAAAAAAAAAAAAAAAAATGCGAATGGCGAAACACTTCATAAATGACATAAAGAACGTCGAGCTTGTCGCGTCAAATGTTGGACACGGCTTGCCCCTGGGGCTTATTACATCTAGTAATTTTTAAAACGTGTAAACAGAACTTTAGCGACACTCGTACAATCGGTTGTGGATATTAGTAACAGTGAAGGTAACATAGATAGATGTCAGTCAAAACACATAGATATGTTTGCGGTTGTTGACTTCGGGCGCTGGTGAAATAAAGAAGAAATTGCTATGCAGACACACACACACACACACACACACACACATTATAAACGGAATGCCACGATTAGAAAGTGAAACGGGTCCACTCGTTATGTTTCCTCTCTGTTTTTCCATGTTTCACGCCTGTTGTTAGGGTGTGTACATGTTAGAAAACATAGTTTTCGAGTAAAAAACAAACCTATCTACTTACCATTAGAAAACGGGTCGTTACAATAGACATTCAAAGCGAAACAATTCACTTGCGCTTTTATCGAATGTTTTTGTGAAACCACAGGCATACACAATTCATACCATTGAACAACTTATTTTTACTGTCACTTGTTCAAAAACTGAACAGTCTCAATAGAATTTACAAAGAACACAAAAAAAATTTGGCTTTTAAATAAGATTGTTAAAACAAATACAAGTGTGTATCATCTTTCTGAACATGTGGTCATGTCTTGAGAATTGCATCACTTTTTTTTTTACCAAAAATAACTTCTCATAGTTTTACACTCATAAAATATTTCTAAATATTAAACACGTAACTTTGTTAAATTGTTAGATTGTTTTTCCTTCTTTTAGTCGTGATAACCAAGGCAGCATTAGTACAATTGCTCAAGAAACAGCAAAAATTTTGCGGCTCAAAATTTTTTTTAGTACTTCAAACTTAATTAAGCTTTATATCATACTATACCCCTCAACCGTCGTTGTAGTAATCAATGTACAAAATTTCACAAAAATAACAGTGCGTTGTTGATTTTTTTGGGTGGATCCGGGAGGGATAGGGTTCTATACAGATAATATCTGAAGCAACGTTAGAGGTATTCCAAGCTAGCCGTAAAACCCCCGAAACGAACACTTCGTTCGAGGCACGTACGTCGTCGTTATAAACAAACCAAATTTGGGAAACTGCTAATTGCGATTCCCACGTCTAAATCAAATCTTAAAGAGTCAATGTTTCAACCCCTAGCTTCAATGTCAATGCCAGGTCAGTCAAATACAAACTCAAATTGCAGTTTATAGAATAGATAGTCTTACTGGAGTGGTGTCTACATGTGTGCTGTTGGTGGCGGGTGAGATGTTGGGTGGGTAGGGTGGCCGTGGGTTGCCGCGTAGTGTTCATCAGGTTTCACCAAAATGTACGCAACAGGGCGTCTTAGTGGGTCCTGAGCTGGCTGCCAACAGTTGCACGGCATCATGTATTGCTGTCCCGGCATACCTGGTGTAGTATGCGTATGTGTGTGCGGTGTCGGCACCGATGCAGCTCCGAACGCACTTCCTGGTAGGCTGGGGTAGAGGTGTGACGAAGGTAGAGACGAGAGTGGGTTTCCCAACGCGAAAGAACCACTGTCCAGTTTACTACTCATAGCACTGTCCAATAAGGAATATGGTGATGTCGTGTTTGGCAAGAACGAGCGAGCTTTTTCTGAAGCAGAATAACTATAAACATCGTTGGCCATTGATGATGCAGAGATGGAGCCGGTTGTCGGTATACATGGTATGGGGAACGCGTACCTGTCTTTCTTCAGGAGCGATTTCGGTTTGCGTCTTGGTCTGTATTTGTAATCGGGGTGTTCTTTCATATGCAACGCCCGTAGTCGCTTCGCTTCGTCGATAAATGGTCGTTTCTCAGCCTCTGACAACAACTTCCACTCAGCTCCAAGTCGTTTACTTATCTCAGAATTATGCATTTTGGGGTTCTCCTGTGCCATCTTCCGTCGTTGACCACGAGACCACACCATGAAGGCATTCATCGGACGTTTCACATGATCTGTTGGTTTGCAAGCCATGTTGTTCTGTGTTTAGGCTGTTGTTGCTGTGTTTTTAACACTTGTCGTCTGAATACACGTTGTCGATGTGAGGTAGCACAGTGCAGTTACATATAATTGTCGAGTCAGTAGCTTTGACTTTCGTACTTGAAATGTCCTGTCAGAGTCCGAATATCGTATATACACACACTATTCCGGCACTATATCACTAGCCGTCGTCGGTAACGTGCTCCCGTAATTGCTGCTCCGCTTCTAATAACACAAAGTTTCACAGTAAGCTGCGGTAAAAGTTCAAAGCACTCGTCGTCAGACAACAGCCAATCCCGAAGTGTAACATACAACTCGCGCCCAAAAGGTCTAACATAAATTTGTACTGACAGCTGGGATTCGTTAAATTTCTGTGAATGAAAGTCGATTTGATATGTAAATTTCTATTGTGTGATTGGGTATCTATATCACATGATTCAAGGATCAACAATGATTGGTTTCAATGATTAATTAATATTTATCAGATAAAGATGGCGGTCAAGATGAGCAAGTTTGACTCTAACATTGCGAAATATGGAGAATTTCGACATTTTTTTTCACATGGACAAGGTTTGTAACGAATAATATCTTTGCTTGCGATATTCGAATGCATGGGTCATCAAATGGCGTGAGGAAAAGTGTCCATCGCTTGGAAAAGCGAGTAAGCGTCAGTGAGTGGCTGTGCTGTGCGAACGATAACATAGTCACATTTACCACGGTGGCCTGCAGTGGCGTATGTCCAAGGGTCGATCGAAGCTACTATCAATTCACTGATAACGTAGCTTGTTATGAAGCCGATGCTTTTGTCCCCGCTTTCCACCAATATCAGTATCTTTTGTAAGCGTATTGTTAAATTCCAAGGTGCACGTTTATTTAACTGTGTTCATGAATGGTTTAGCGATAAAGGTTATCACCAAACTGAATACGGACAATAGCGAAATTAGGATCGAGGCACTTGTTATCACCCAGCGATTGTTTTACCTGTGATAAGTGTATTTATACGATCTAAAAAACCCAGACCAACAGCACGTGAAGATGAGCCAAGTCATATTGCGTTGCCATGTTTCAGTGCAGTTATTACTATACGAGGACGACCAGAAGTACTTTGTTTTCAGCGTCTATCACAATCAGTGAGCTTGTTAAGCTATCACAGCTATCAATGTCGATACTGGTTAAAAAGATATACCCAATACTCTGTTCAATTTTGAATGGTGACCTATGGTATTGCATGATACATTTCTCTGAGGGTGTTGTTACCATATCACCCAGACACCACCACTAAGTATTATAATATAGATGATTTTTCTCTCTCGCTACTGTTTCCAATTTTACACTCGGATTTCAATTTGCAAATTCATTTTTTACACCAGGCGTGCTACATTCATAGGGAGACAGTGCTTTGAATGGCATTGTTGCAAACCATATTGAAAGAGAGAATATTTCTATGGGGAGTCTTAGTGGGCAAACAAATGCAGCTTATTTCCATTTATCAGTCGTATTTGCAGAGATTACACTATACAAAAGCCTCTACGCATTGTAAACAGTAATGAAAAGTCTAGCTTTTATCTGCCACACATAATCTATTACTAGCCATTGTTTGGTGGTCTTAAAATCTGCCTTCAATAGCGTTTCTGGGCTTTTCTTAGTAATAATAATTTCCCTTGCTTTTGTTAGAATTTCCGCAATTTGCAAGAATCTTTTCTTTTTACATATTTTATAGATTTGTGTCAAGGGACTGGAGGTCTACTATTTAATACCAATCTGAAAATAAAATAAATATCAAAATGTAGACATCGTTTTATGTTGTGGTGAAATGTAGAGACACCGAGTTAAGTGCTATATCATGAAATGATGATAGTAGACAAAATACATTAATGTATGCATACATATCCTAATATTATATATGGTAAAATTTTTAAATGTAGAGACACTGAGTGAAATCTTATATCATAAAATAATTATACAACTATTACAGATCTGGACAAATAAAATATAAATTCATATATATACATGTATATATATATATATATATATATATATATATATATATATATATATATATATATATATATATATATATATAAACACACACACAGACACATACATACATACATACATACATACATACATACATACATACATACATACATACATACATACATACATATACATATACAGACACACATATACAGACACACACACACATACATACATACATACATACATACATACATACATACATACACATACACAGACACACAGACTGGGTGCAGTGTTAGATTATAAAATAATTATAAAATATCTGGATAACTATTACAGATCACAAAGAAAAATGTAAATTCATATTTATATATGAATATATGATGTATGTATGTATGTATGTATGTATGTATGTATACATATACATTGTATATATATATATATATATATATATATATATATATATATATATATATATATACATATATATATACATATATAAGTTTTGTTTTTTAGTGAATTTCAAGTTGTCTTTTTTTCTTCTTTTTTTTCTCTCAGTATTGTAAAGCGCATTGAGGCTGTTGCGTAATGCGCTGATAAGAATTTATTATTATTATTATTATTATATATGTATATATATATATATATATATATATATATATATATATATATATATATATATATATATATATATATATATATATATATATATATATATATATATATATATATATATATATATATATATATATATATAACCAATACAGATCCAAAAGAAAAGATACAAATTCATAATTATATTATAATGTTGTAAATGTTGAGACACTGAGTTGAGTGGTATATTATGAAATAGCTGCATAAGTTACATATATCGCATATTTAACAAGATTCTTTTGTAATAAAATTGTTGATCTGGTTAAAAGCAATATTGGAGTTGTACATGTTTGATTAGTTTCAACATGAATACCAAACTCCTACTGTGCCAAAGCAATTCTTAAGTCGGCTTAAATTAAGGAATATCATAAAAGTAAAGAAAATTCAACAAAAACGATGCTGAAAGTGTTGCCGGGAGAAATCAAATCAAAATTAAAGCCATTTTGTGTTAAAGGACACTGCCTGAAGAAGAGCTTAGAATGTTATATACAGATTGGGTAAATTTTTCATGAGTTCTGAAAAGCATACTAATTATTCACTAGTTGAAGCTGAAAGGGAGAAATCAACTAATAAGAGAATTGCCTTCAGTTATCCACTAATTCTAACTCGGAACTCAGCTTATCTTACAATTCTTTGTCAGGTTTTGTTACATCTAACAACCCAAATCTCCCTCTTTTCAGTCAAAATTTGCAATATTTTGTACAAAAACGTTTTGTACATCATCCATAAATGAGAAAGAATAAGTGGTTATATTAGATGAAGATCCTCAATGTTTGCTTTACAGAAATCAATATTACCTTTTTTCTATACTTGGGGCATAAAAAGAATCTGTCATGGTTTCAAGTATTTCATATTGAGGCGTTCATTTTTTTGATATGAATTATTGATATTGAAAATAAACCCAAATGTGGATGAGTAAAAGACATTTTACTTAGCAGAGTTCTTTTTAAATGAACATTAAATCAGTCATTGTGTGTGTATGTGTGTGTGTGTGTGTGTGTGTGTGTCTGTGTGTGTGTGTCTGTGTGTGTGTGTGTTATACAAATACACACATCCATACACACTCATGCACACTCATACGCATACATGCGTGCATACATACATACGTACATACATACATACATACACACATACATACATACATACATACATACATACATACATACATACATACATACACACACATACATACATACATACATACATACATACATACATATATACATACATACATATACACTTGTATGTACACATTTATACATACATGTATTTATATGCATATGTGTATGTTTATTTATTTATATAATATTAGGAAACCTAGGCAAGAACACATTTATGCATATCAGGAAGGTAATTAGCTTGAAATTGATAAGGTAGTTAATAACTTTACCTATAAAATTAAAAATGAACATGTAAAATGAGTGGTTTTAAGTTACTTTGTTCCAGTTTATCCTTGAAGTCGAGCGATTTCATTGGTAGCTGTGGGTCCCATTACTAAATACTGAAACTCTTTAGATATTAGTGTGGAGCAAAGAGAGTATATCAACATCAGCAAACAAATTGATAAATGGTGGCCACTTATTACTTATTTTGACATGTAAGTGTGTCTGGTCGTCTGTATTAGTCTTGTGGTTTGTTTGTTTGTACTTTGTTTTGTCATGTAGTCCTTTTTCCTTAAAAAAATAATTGTGGCTGAATAGGCAAAACGAGTATTGGTTAGTAAATCTGTTTTTTTTCTTCATATTTTCGTACATGATGGTTTTTAATATCATTTGTATGTTCTCTTGATTACTTGACAAGAGCCGTATTACTTGCTAAAGATAATTCAATATGTTGTAGTAGTGAGAGGAATATAAGAATATGCGAAGAAACCAAAGTGACCACCAAAGACCATAAAGTTACAGACCTGTGTCCCTTTAAACAAAAGTAACCACCATAGACCATCACCATAAAGTTACAGACTGTACCCCTTTAAACAAAAGTAACCACCAAAGACCATAACGTTACAGACTGTGTCCCTTTAAACAAAAGTAACCACCAAAGACCGTAAAGTTACAGACTGTGTCCCTTTAATGTATCTAACATGAGGGATAGTTTCAGAATGTCATATAAGCTTCTGGAATCAAGTTCCTGTTACGGGGAAGGGATTTTTGGTTCATTTTGATTACTGAACTTTACTATCGCATATTTGGTGATTTGGTCATGATTGCATACATTCATCATGATTTTACACCAAGGGACACAAAATGAACCCTACATCTTTACTAGTTGTAAGAACAATCAAATGGGGTTAAGAAATTCACTGATTTCTGTTCCTGTTTCACTGGCATGTAATTCTTGCAATGTTGCATTGAAGTACAGAGTTGTCAGACATTAAAACTCAAAGTGAAGAAAGGACGACACAACATTCATATTTTGATGTTTCTGTGCCGTTTCCCATCAAAATTAGATTAGAGAGTCTGGTCAGTATGAAATGAAATAATTCATCCCAATGTCACTGTTCTGCCATGCTGTGGTCTCCTCACTATAGAGAAAGCACAGTGCTGACACCATCCTTGCCACCCAGGCCACCATGCTTGGTCAGGTGTCGACCAAAATGAATGAATTTTACTTCCTAAAGCTTACGTGAAACTCTGAGACAGCTGAATCCATTGCAAGCAAATGTAATTTCATACTCTCTGATTGATATTCCAATGATTGAGATCCCCATTGTGATGTTGCAAGTGTTTTTGCAATACTTATAAGAAAATCATACATTTTCCAATACACCATACAAGCAAAGCTGGACTTCCGATCGAAATTCAGATTGAATTTAATGATGTATTCTAGCAATTTCACTCTATGTATATGCCTCTCTGTTTTTGACTACACGACTTCCATCAATATTGACTCGATATGTCCAATAATAGTTTGTTTTCCAATGGCATCTTGACTTACTGGAAAGTTTTACCCAGTGGGGGATTTTGTGTATTTTTTGGAACCCAGTGAAGAACTGGTCTAGTTTCTGATGCACAAATCAATAGCCATAGAGTTCAATCCTTTTAGTGTAGTATGCACTAAAGGAAACAAAAACTCTTCTTCAAGGAAACAAAAACTTGTAATGTGTGCCTTGAAAATAAACTCTAAATGTTACTTTGCCCAAGACAGTGAAAACTTTTGAAATTTTCAGATCTTTTTGGTGATATTTCTCAAAAAGAAATGATATCAAAGTGGAAATCTTCCCGCCAAATTTTAGTGACAAAAATTTGCATAGTTTGTAAATTTTTGACAAATTTCAGGTATATTTTTAACAGAAATAATACAAAAAATTCCCAAGTTATATAGGAATTGTAAAATTTCAAAAAAAAAGGTGATATTATGAACAAAAGTGTAGCAGGTATAGTTCACAACCTCCAGATATATAATTGCCGCCAAAATGTAGTGACAAAAATTTGCATTATTGTGTAACTTTTTGACTAATTTTCAGGTAAATTTTTCACGGAGTACGACAAAATGTCCCAAGTTTTATAACAGTTATGAAATTTTCAGAAAAAAAAGTGATGTTAGGTAGAAATATCTCAGATAGAGTTTTGATTTTGATACAAGTATGTACGACAAGGAAGGCTTATGATATATATACCAAATTGATCTGTGTCGATGTATTTAGTGACCTGACAGGTGAAATAAATAACTTAGGGTATCAAAGTGGATTTTATCTTCTTTATATCACATCTTTACGGGGTATAGGTTAACACGAACACAAAGAGTTGTCTTTTATCTAGTTGTCTCAATGTCATTACTGCTATGACCCATGCCTCCATCACCAAGTACCATCACAGCATGTTACAGAAAAACATCTTCCAACAACACCATTTTTCACGTCTTCTCCAGCTTTCTTTATTGTAAAGATGTAAGAATTATAGTCTTTTTGTAAAAAATTTACTGTTTTTTTTTAAAAAGGTGTTTGAATGTCTGTGTTTCACAGGAAGAGATTTGGAAGTCAATTAACCCTAAAGCGAGTCCTGTATCTGTATATCTTGTCAAACATCCAATTTAACCATCAATGGACACGTTGTTTTTCGGCTAAACTTACAATGATGTCCCTAATTCCGGTTTATCGATAATGACTCAAATGAGCCTTTGGTTTATCCAAGCACATGATTTAATGTTAAACCCCCAGAACTAGGCTACATTTAGAGTTTTATTACAGCCAACTAAAAAAAAATATATGATTCCCATCACTTGACTGCCAAATCTTCCCCTTTTTATTCGCAACTGGATATTTGCCGAAACTGTTTTGTTCGGTGTAATTGCTTACTTCTCAACGTTGTACACCTTTGAACTTGTGCATGTCACAGTACACATAAACACAGTAATAAAATATAATGATTTAGTATTTTATGGCATGGTCCCTAAAATCCATGCCTCCTTGTACCATTCTCGCAAACCAGAGCTGTTATTTCTTCTGCGACACTGCAAAATAATGAACGATGTGTCTTGCATGTAGATGCTATATAAGGGTGTGGTTTACGACTATATCATTTACCAGAACACATTGAATTTTCAAACAAAATGTGTCAAAAATTGCTTGAAAATCCGAAATGTTGCAAAAATTAACTAACAAAATTTGAGGTATACTAGGTATCCCAACAAGCAAAATGAAATAGAAAGAATTTTCAATACTAATTTTACTCAGACAGGTATGCAATGAGAAACGTATATTTTTTTTGGCTTGGCCAAATAAACCAGAAATCAAGACACGAGACACACATTAAATTTTAATAGTTTATACACATGTAGTTAAAAAAACAATTTAGATATAACTTAAGCCCTCGAAATATCTGATCGAAAGAACACGTTTATTATTAAAAAATCGAATTTCGCCAATACACTATCAGAACTATTTTATGTTAAACATTATGCAATGCACAAGCCACCATATTGTCTTTGAACAGAAAATACAGATTGTATACCCTGGTCGTTCTACATCACAACAACCCATGTCTTCATCACTGGTTGTGTAGTGCTTGAAATATAAGTCACAATGTTCTAAATTGCCATTATTTTTCCTAATTTTGCATGAATTATGCTATAATTATATTATTCCCCAATATTTTTCATCATTCAGCTGGAATATACTCGTGACCTAAGGAGCCTTGTCACTACTTGTCTAGCAACTCATAGTGACAAGGCTCCTTAGGTCATTTGAATTTTCCTTGGCTGAATAATATCTAATTATAAAACTGACTTCTGTACATAAATTGATTTCAGATTTGAAAAAGACGAAACAAATGAAAACTGGATGGGCTCAAGAAAACTCTACTCAAAAAGTTCTGACAAGCTTTCATCTTGTTGAGATACTAGTACCAACTTCAGGTAAGTTAACAATTTTTTATATCCCTGATCCACCTTCGTAGAATTGGAGTAGTGTGATCCAGCGAATGGTTTCTTTAAATTAATATTGTATTCTGCCATGTTGTGTTCTCCCCACTGTCGATGATAGAGAAAGCATAGTGCTAACACCATCCTTGTCTGCCACCCAGGCTGCCAATGCTTGGCAGGTTTCTACCATGCTGTGTTCTCCCCACTATAGAGAAGACATGTTGCTAACACCATCCTTGCCACACAGGCTGCCATATGGGGGGGGGGGGGGTCTTATTTTGTAAAAGAAAAAAAAACTTTCAAAAGTTTGGAAAATTGTGCTGGAGTAGAAATCAACTTGTTTGTATTGAAAAAAAAGAAGAAGAAAGTTGTTTTCATAGTGTTACTTGTAGTAATGTCGTGTGTAGCTCGACGTATTTGATTGTGTTTTCAATTTATCCTATTTAACTGGCCTTTGTGCGTTGATGAAGTAATGTGTGTCATTTTACTGCTTACAGTGTGTACTTTCATTTAGATTCAATAACACCTAAATGTGTTCTATTGGCACACAAAGAATGAATAGCGACTCGCATCGTTATTTGAGCTGTAGTCTCCATAGATGTTTTCATTTTGCCAATCTGTGTACATAATGTACTGTAATGTTAGGGCTGAAAAGAGCCGTGGAATTCATTTGTAGTGTTTAAATTTGAAGAAAACTAGTGTAAATAGACTGACCTTTGACCTCCGAGGCGGTAATTTGCACAATGACTACTGGAAAATTGAAATTGTAGCCATATAAATCTATCCATAACCAAGTATTGTGTTGTATAAATAGCAATAGGTTTCTTCATTTTACGGTCATATGAAACCGTTATATTTTCTCTTTTTATAACTTTTCTCCCCTATTTCTCCGCTCTGTGTACGCTGTATTTTATCCTCCTATAGGATTCTTGCAAATAATTTCGCTTGATATTTCGCAGAAATTTGTCTGCTTTTGTTGTTTATAGATGTTTCATGTATGGTTCATTACCGCTCCAATAATGAACCTCCCATTAACGTGGGGAGTTCATTTTCCATTCGACTGATGACTCAATAATTTTTTCCCTTTAAAACATCTTCCCTTTTTTCACTTCATTTGAATGCCTGTAGCACACCGTGATGATGATGAATGTCTTTCATGGTGTATTTCAAATAAAAATTTGATAATGTATTTTTTTTTAGTTTTGCTCGCAGTCAAAGTCTGCGTTGACGTACGTCTTATTTTGACTGGAGGGTTTGAACAGAAAAGCCTTTCCCCCAATTACTCGGTGTGTCCTGTAGAATTCTAATTATTTCAGACTTTATTAGAATTTTCTTCAGTGAAGTTCTTTCACAGTTTTCCCCACAATATCTTAGAAGCCATATGTGTTTTTTTGAGGTACAATGTGTGAGTGAAATGTAATACTGTATTGTATGTCTTGTCCCATTCTATTCCGAGCCTCCAAGCCAAGAAATAATTAAATTCTTCAAATATACCCTGGAAAGGCCTGAAAATATACCATACCAATACCATTATATGCACTGTGACAAAACCTCTCTGTGGGTTGTCAATACATTACAGCCATACTATTTTTCCCACCAAAATTGTGTCTGCAAAATTTGCCGTTTAGAAACTTTTTGCCAAAAAATGTTGTCTGCAAAATGTGTCGTTTAGAAACTTTCTGCACCAAAATTTTTACTCGAAAATTTGTAGTTTGGTAAAATTTTGTCATCTAAATTTTCCCTTCTTATTTAAAGTCAAATTTAAGTTCTTTTTGTAACTTTTTCCCATGTAACTTTTCCCTCCACTAAATTTATCAGTGGAATATCTGGAGATCTGGTAAAACATGAAAAACATGAAATTCATTATTTCCACTCAAGTACCTTGTATCATCATTCTGGTAAGATGAGAACCTTGACTCCATCAGGGACTCGGGTACATTTGTACCCTCTCATCTTTGGTCTTTAATGGGCTTGTTTTGTGCCAGGGAGTGAGATGATGATAGGGTGGTGTTCAGGACTCGAAATTTACAGTAGTCCCATGCCCACAGACTACCAATTCTTGTCATGGGGCTACCATAGTTTGCAGCTGATAGCCCACTCAGGCTACCACTGATTATGTGATGAGGATGGAAGATTTATAGACATGAAAGTATTTTAAATCAGGAATATGGGACTACAGGTCACAATACTTGGGCTACCAATATCTGAAATTGGTAGCCCACTAGGACTATCAAAGAAAAAAGGTAATTTCAAGCCCTGTTGAGTTGGGTTCTAGGATTTGTGTTTTTGTTCAGTGCAGAAACTTAATAAATCATTTCAAATTTGGGTATCTGATCTACATGGCTTCTGTCATCAGCTATCTACCTTACGCTTCACTCCTGGGTCATCACATCACCATTGGGATTTTGTTTATATATAGGACCAACTTATTCAATAACTCCACAAGACAAACTATTCTCACACCTAAATTTTAATCCTAATTCAAAGTCAAAGTGGATCTTTTCAATTTTATTAGATTTTGATTTCAAAAATATTAAATCCTGTTTTGGTCAACGTTTTAGTATGCTATGTAGGGTTGTCAGTGGCCAAGCGGTTAGCTCGTACGGCGCCTCTTACCTCTGCAGTCTGGGTTGTGAACCCGGCAAGCATTGGCTGGGTTTGATTAAAATGTAACCAGGTCTGCATGTAAGAAGGTGATGCTCAGTTTGACCCTGCCAAACAACGCAGGTTTTCCCTGTGTACTCCAGTTTCCTCCTGCTTCTTTAAACACTGTGGTACTAGGGTGCTGCTCTTGTGGCGACCATTCAACAAATTTCCGAATTTATTTGAATGAATAAAGATTATTATTATTAATAGCCCCATCCCCCACGAGAAAGGATTAAATGATACCAGATTTCATTTTTTTGAAAACTTTATATAATACCTGATTTCAAAAAGCATGTAAAATTTTGTACCTGATGTCAAAAACTTTGAATTGTACCAGACTTCGGAAACATTCATAGCCTAGAATCCAGGTAATTGAGGATTTTGAATTTTGATGTCCCAATCTACGAATTCAAAACCCCCATCCGCGTGGACGCCAGGCTAGTAAATTCACTGATTAGCTGAAAATGGAACCCAAGTTTTTTACACTTATACCACTTCAAGGAAATTCCAAAAAGATGTTCACGATAAATGCCAAGTATTTTGATAGATCAAAAAAACTAGTTTTAGAGATTAAATTCTTATGTCAAGAATGCGCCGTAGATCTTCATAAATTGAAGAGAACAGTTAGTTACAGAAAGACAAAAAATGACGACAATAGTCAGGAGTATATATAGTCTAAGCAAATATTAACTGCATGACTGAGTTTATGCTAATTGCTTTCAGTGGCAGGTCTTAACTGTGACTTCTCTTTTAAAGTAAATACTCCTTTTGTAACAAAGAATGTATTTATTTATGGTACATTCCTAAAACACACAAAAACAGTTTAATTCTATCATTGTGTGAAAGATTAGTAGGGGCAAATCAAACAAACAAAACATACATATAGTGGCAAGTCAAACAAACACAACTCTTTAATTACAGATAATGTATCTTTTAACCTCCATAGTCCACTCTGTCGTTCACTCTTACAAACTCAACTGTGCTTTTTTCCTCTTGTTTTTAAAAAAAAATTCTTGAAAATTCTTAACTTTTGTGACATGCTTTATAATTTGGTATCAAAAGAAATACTGAAGAAGAGAAAAAGTAGAGAAAATGGACAAATTTTTGTGTCAGTTTTTTGGCGGGAAAATTTTGAGGTGAAAGGTTTGCCTTCCAGGTAAATAATTGGTTACTACTAGTATGACTCGTAAGTTTGAACCAGTTTTTTGACATCCTTGCATAACTTTCAACAACAAAAATTCAATGTTTAAATAGTTTTGCAAACTTTAATGTTTTGATTCCAGAAATTGGCTAAATAAATGAATTCTTTCATTGAAAAATATTTGTATTATCATTATCTAGCAGAAAAATCTCAGTATCATGTGAGATTTAGCCACAAACTTTCAAAAATAAAAATGTTGACTGCAAAATAAAGTTTGAAAAGTGGATTAGGCAGAATGAATTTATTTTTATATAAAAAAAATGCAGAATTGAGAAAACAAAAGTTAAAAACAGCAAATTTAGCCCCAATTTTGAAGGATTTTGAGTTTTTACAACAAAAAATCTGCTTTTCCATGCAAGCATTAAATTAGTGTGGAATTAAATCCAAAAAAAATCAGTGTTTTTCTTTACGTTTTAATTTTCAACGCAAATGTTGTGTGATCTCCGTTGAATGACATTGAAAGATTTCAGTGTAAATTTGTGAAAACTCTTTAGACTGTGTGGCAGCGAGATAATATCACAGCGCTGCCCTTTGCACCGTATAAAAGTCTAGCGTTATGCTCTGTGTCAAATAAGTCACCCCTTTTCCATAAAGCAGACATTTTGCACATATATGATATCAAATATCAAAGCCGCTTCAAAAGAGAAAATCATTTTTTATGTTCTATAGGAATCATCCCCTCACATGGTGATGAAAGACGGCTATTTGGAAAATGGGGCAATAAGTCTTATTGTATGACTGTTAGTATAACACTTCACACGACTGTAAATATACAGTAAGTATAAAAGCAAACGTCATATGTTTGATGTATTTTTTTTTTTTTGGTCACATTTTCCAATTTCCATTGTGTAGTTACTATTTTAACTGTGTCTGTTCCTAAGAATTTTTTTTTTTTCAATTGCTGTGTTCACTCGATGTCATATATGATGGCATTTTTTGCAATTTTTCCTTGAATTATTTAAAAGTACGAGGGCTCAATTTAACTTTCATACTCGGTTGGTAGTCATATTTAGCCAAGTGAACTGTTTCATGTACAATTTATTGATTTTCAGTGTTCTAACAGACTACCACCTCATAATCTGGTAGTCTAGATATAATGTTTGGTAGTATACTACTGCTAATGTTGAGTCTTGTTTACTTTTTTTTTTTAGACGTGCCTGTATTCACTTTTAAATTTAATTTCAATCACTATTTTCATCCCCAAAAAGACAAAAGATTGAGTCAAGTTTGTTGAATTCTTCTTTTCTGGTCACATTGGTGCCACAAATAACTTGAATTTGAGTGTCTGGTGCCCAAAAAAGAAAAAGAAAAGAGACAGAGAGAGAGAGAGACAGGGAGATCAAGACAGAGAGAGAGAGACAGACAGAGACAGACAGACGGACAGACAGACAGGCAGAAAAAGTGAAAGAGAGAGAGAAAAAAGAGAGAGAGGGACAGAGATAGGGAGATAAAGGCAGAGACCAAAAGAGAGAGAGAGAGAGAGAGAGAGAGAGAGAGAGAGAGAGACAGACAGACAGACAGACAGACAGACAGACAGACAGACAGACAGACAGACAGACAGACAGACAGACAGACAGACAGACAGACAGACAGACAGACAGACAGACATAGACTAACATGACTAAACCCTAAAGTACGTCAGACAAGCAGGCGCACAGAGAGTGGATATACCAACAGACATACACAGAAAACGCATCACCATTTTATTATTTCAACCATATGGACAGACTTTGGCAAATAATACGATACAAAGAAAGACATACAAAAAAAAAAATACAATTTCACTGCCATCAATAGAATTCTGTTTTAGGATGGGAAGATTAAGTTTTTTGATGCAAATATGATTTTGGAACCAGTGTGTATTATCAAGTTGAAATCAAGCACAATAATAGATAAATTATCTCTGCTGCTGTATTATTGAAGAATTCATGCAGTTATCACAATATTTTGCATCATCAAAGCATTGAAAGGAGTAATTGTTCAACAGAATAATATACTTTACTTTACACCCGTATCTATTATTTATGCATGTCGTGATTGCTATTATTGTCAAAGTCATATGGTTGAAATCATCAGGCTGATTGCATTCTCGCCTTCGTGTATCTAAAGAAAACCTCTGCAGGGATTTATTTTCGTGAACAAAAAAAAAATCGCAAACTATTTTTAAAATATTCCAGAACTTGATAGTAGGGAAACCTGTATTGATGTATTGATGCCGTACAGTGTGTAGGTTAGAGAGATTGGAGAGAAATTTATTTTTTACTTATTTTAAGACACAAATTAACATAAATATGTCAAAATATGAAAAACTTGAAAAAATTATATCAAAAGTAGAACTGTTTATTTTAAAATGGGAACACCATGGTATTTTTATTTTTTTTTATAATCTTTGGGTTCTGGAGAGTCACTTCATGATTCCGCATAAAATAAATTTCGTGATATCACCAAGAAACACCAAATTGAAACCCATTTTCACCGCTATTGTTTTAACATTGGTCCACCATTGCATCATGGGACTTGGCAGATATGCATATTTATTAGATGAACAGTTTTGTGTTTTTTGGTAATGGCATGAAATTTATGGGATGTGAAGTCATGAAATAACTCGCTAGAACCTAAAGTTTATAAAAATACCTTTATTTCCTGGCATGTCATTCACCTTTACGGTATTGTTATGTATTTTCATTTAAATAGCTTTACAGTGATTGATAATAAAGAAAATATTTGCAAATAGTATTATCAGGGTATTTAGATGCACGCAGTCAGCAATGAATACAGTGGCATGATTTATTTTAAACCTTTTTTTTTGCGATTTTTGTCCTGATGTTTTGCTTTTGCTAACATAAATGTAAATTTAGGAAAACAAATTTTGCTACGATTTCATCATAGTTTTTCAAAAAAAAAAAGAAAAATGAAATCAAAATTGAAAATGAAATTATCAAAGTGAAATTATAGTGCTGCTTTGACTTTAAACGATCGCTTGCTTAGTGTTGCATAGCGAAGCAGAACAACAAAACTGGAAGGCGTCACAAAATGGATTTTCATAGCATAAAAAATTGATTTTATAAATATTTGGCACCACTTGAGCTTTTACATTAAACAAACATAGTAATAGTGTCAGTAACAATTTTAAATGAATGGAATCAATTATAACATTTACGTGATCACCAATTTGTAAAAACATTTCTGAGTGGCTAATTAGCTATTGAGCATTGAATTGACTTCAAAGACCAGGAGACAAAGTGTCGGCCAGTGCACAAACACTATAAGTATGTCAGACAAAGCAATTCAGCAGCTGATGAAGGCATTTAATGGCGAGATCTGTCAACTAAAACCTAAATAAGATTACTTTTCTAGTGTTGTTTTATTTATTATGTGGCAACAATACACCTCATAAATCTATCAAATCAGTGAAAGGAAGTAATGCTGTCTGGCCGACAAATCCGAGAAAAACGGTGTTACTGTTTACGTGCTGTGAGTGACAGCCACTTATTCATCCATTCATCTTCTATCTCGCCATTGTAGAATTTAAAAAACTGAAAAAGATAAAAACAGAGAATAATAGTGAAGCGGATTAAAACTGTCAAATTTGTGGGAACAGGTGGTGGTGTCTTAATAGGGTTAGAGGACACGAAAACAATAGCGGTAGCGTCGTAACATATGGATAAGTGTCACGGTAAATGGTCGATGGCCGCTGAGAGGAGAGTATGTTCACTGTTTAGATTTGTTTGCGCTAACTGATGCATTTTGAAGTGAAACACACTGATAAGACTACACTGTAATGAATACTGTAACAATTTTAATGAATTTAATATGATACAATGTTTTGTGCGTGATAGTGTGTTCTATACGACTCTGGGAGATTGACAGACGCTTAATCTGATAAAAATTGAAACATGATAAATTTGTGTTACAATTAGATCAAATTTTGATACAGTGTTGTATTTCCTATTTGGTTTGTGTAACAATTAGATGAAATTGTGATACAGTGTTGCATTGCCTATTTTGTTACAATGTTGGACAGATTAGTGTTCGACTTTTTCTCTTTTTTTTGATGACAGGATTGGGTTTGATTTCAGTTGAATGCGTAATAAACTCGTACTGATCACCGATAGTTTTCAGCTCTTGTGTCAAATGAATAATATAAGTTTTTCTCGTTTTTCATGATTGTATACACACAGTAATGAGGAGCTCATATAACAACTCCTTTGAGTTTAATCTTCATTTTGTGAGTTTCTAATTCAATCATGAAACTAACTGCTACATTGTTTTTAAAAAAAATTTTTGCATAGTTTTTGAATTAATTATGAAAATAGATGTGAACGTTCTGCTTTACAGTATAGTTTAGGAATAAAAAGTTGTAACTTTTATTTTAAAAATCTCACTTTACATAAAAAAACCCAGACATTCAGCTGCTTTGAGAGATATTTGTATACTTTCAATCATATATAAAATGAAAAAATTGATCTCTTTGTGTGATTATTCAACAAATTCTGTGTTTAACAAAGTTTTAGTCCAGGAAGGTATTTATTTGTACTTAAAAAAACTACAAGTTGGGAAAAAACGGGACTAATCCTTATGAAATAAGGGGACACTGTGGTAAAGTTTGCATCCAGCTATCATGGTGGTAGGGAATAACATGCAGGCATTTCATGGAAGTTGGGTAGATGTTACATACGTCCAGCCCTTTCAAGTTACGATATCAATGTATATGCCTTAGCTTGCACTGACAGTAAAGTTGTACCCCATGCCACAATGTATCACACAAATACTAATGTTTCTGAATAATATAATTATTATAACCATTATAAATTTGTGAAAAAGTGAGAAAATATACTGGTAGTATTGTCCCACTGTGTTTGATTGACATATTCTATCCCAGAATGCAGCATTCGGTGAGGCGATATCTCGTGGTATGTGTACTCATTTCATTTGTTTGTGCACACGTTGTGCCCAGTATTTACGCGAACACAGATAGTCGTAATATGGGTAGAAAAAGAGTGAATAATACATGTTTCCTAATTTATGGTGTAACTTGATGAAATCTTAGAGTTTATTGATATGTCTCTATTGAGATTCTGATAACATGAAAATGTTGACAAAGACCATTGTCACAGTTAGCAGTGTGGAATTCAACATTATGCCTGCGTTTAACGTAGCGTGGTTTTGTCAAAGTTATCACGATGAAAAGGATAGCCTGTAGAGGTTTCTATATTCCCCATTTAATTATATCCTCAAAAAGAATTGATAGGAAGAGAAAGGTGCGACACGAACCTGAAAAGTTTCTCGGGGGTTATCATTAGCATCATCTTCAATCTCATCATGTGCGGATGTTGAATCGCGTTATGCACCAAAATGAATATGCTGCGTGAAAGGAGAAAAAAAGGGTTGATGGAGGATATGTTGGAAGATAAGGAGTGGCACCAGAGAGTGGTTGAAATCAAATAAAAACCTTGTCAATGGAATGAAAAATGGCTTTTCAAAGGACTCCAAGTGTTCTAATATGAGAGTATGAGATATTTGATGTCTGATGACTCGGGTTTGAGTGAATGCAATCGGACCACTTGTGAATTGATGCTGTCTGCTTTCATACTTGTATGAAAAGATTGAACTCTTTTGTGTCCATCAGCACCAATTATTTCTCCTTGATGGAGAGAATTTCATCGGGCACAAGTAATAAACTAGCCTTCCATTTTTGTCGATTCATGTACCAACTAGTCAGACGTTGTAG
>NC_135559.1:8393758-8491258 GCF_964340395.1 Glandiceps talaboti
AAATTCATATATATTGTGTGATTTATTTGTTTGAATATATATATATTATATACTTTATATATGATTTATTTTAATTCTCTCTTTTGTTTGGGTTTATTGGCCTGAATTCCAATTTCCAGTGTATTAATATTCATATGTGTTTTGAACTTCGCAAGTCCTTCTATCATAAAATTTCTGTCTGTCTGTCTGCCTGTCTGTCTGTGTGTCTGTCTGTGTGTCTGTCTGTCTGTCTGTGTTGTGTGTGTATGTATGTATGTATGTATGTATGTATGTATGTCTGTCTGTCTGTCTGTCTGTCTGTCTGTCTGTCTGTCTGTCTGTATGTATGTATGTATGTATGTATGTATGTATGTATGTATGTATGTATGTATGTATGTATGTATGTATGTATGTATGTATGTATGTATGTATGTATGTATGCATGTATGTGCCTATGTTGAACTCTGTATGTCCGTATGTCTCTTATCTTTTGTGTAATGTGTGTATCTCAGTATGTCTCATCCTCTGTACATATACATTCATGTACATTTAAATGTGTATGTATTACCCCTAGCACTATTATAACTTTCTGTAGGCTGTCCTTGCTACATGGCATAATACACATACCCAACTCGGTCATCTGGTGCAATACATTTGTCTATCTCCATACATTTTTGATACGCTCTGGTAAAATGAAAAATCTAATATCGTGTTGATGAATTGTGCTGAAATAACTACATTAGTACCTCACTAGTTAATACAAAATTTAGAACACTTACATTAGTAAATGAGTTAAACCTTATCACAAATTCTCAAGTACTTTTCCTTTTTTTTCATGAGACGCGGTTCTGTTTATTCTGTCATGAGAAAAACATGAAGCGCATACGTCAATGGACGGTTCTAATTCCAATGATGTAGGCAGACTACAATAGATATGTGTTTGAACCATAATGAAAATATCTCCGGAATCGAATATGAGTATGTTATCAGTAGAAGCTATTGATGAAACAGAATAAATAGTGAATATTTCTTCCTGATATGGGGGAGGCTTTTGTTCAGTTTTATCTGCTCATGGGAGTTCCTGAACTGCGTTATCTCCAACCTTAGTGTAATATCAAATATGATGATTTTTGTACATGATGATATGGGCAAAGCCGAAATGAGATTTCGTGTGTGTTATTCTATTGATGTTATTTGCAGAGAAAACGAGATTTCATAGTCAAACCCAGCATTGAACTCGAGGGAGTGAAGAATTTAGAGTGAATGAGAACGATTTCAATTAAAACTAGATTTTTTTTTCACTAGATCTGAACCAAATTCAAGCATTGATTTTGAAAAGCAGTGCATTTGGTTGATAGCAAAAATCAATTTTTCATTGGCTTGTAATAATTTCAGGTGAATATATTGTAGGTGTTTTTTCAATGGAATACTAAAAGTATTTTCAAAAGGAGAAAGTCGTTCTTGTAACTCATAGTAATCAGGTTGTGTGTTAGTTTTCGACAATCAATACGCTGATGAATGTGGACAGTCGCTTGAGTTGAATCAACTCTTTTCAATATGTGCCATTTCTATTTGGCTCCATTTGCAAAGCCATAATAAGTGTGTTGCTCAGGGTATTTGGTGATGCATTCATTCGACTGTTCTAAATGATCACCATTTTCAATTTTTCCTGTTGTTGGTGTTCTGTCCCGCAAAGAGAGGCTATCAAAGGCGTTGAATAAGTCTTTTGTGCCCCGGCTTTCCTGTCATCATGTACTATTGTGTAGACACATGGAACCACAATACACCATCCATGCACACTACAAAGCACATAATTTATTTTGAAAACAGCAAGAACGTAGTGGGTAGGAATTGATGTGCTTCAACAATACCGAGATAATTCCATCTCATCAAGGTAGGTATATGGGTCGCCATTCAGTCGTACACGTTATATTGTTGTACCCCGTTTCCGGCATTCTCGGTAGGTGAATAGGTTTGCCACTTGTGTTTTGTTAGTTAGACTTATCCATATCCTAGCATGTTCCATTTCAGACATCGAGGTGTGCTGAATGTTTATGAGACAAACTTTAAAAACAAAACAAAAAAACCCTGATATTTATGCTAAAATAGTAAAATGGTCTTCTTGAAATTTTCAATCGCAAAGTAGTATAGATGGTTGTCGGAATAAATAGAAAGGCGCCTTGGTTGTTTGATTTCGTTTCTACTTATCATGTATACGATAGCCTGATTCGAACCTACAAAGGGCAGATTCAGTAAGTGAAGTGGGCTTAATTTAATTCTTACTCTTGAAACGAATTCAATGATTGAGGCTCACAATCAGTATCTCTGTGCTTATACAATTACAAGATACAAGCACAGACTATACACATAGAGTTTATTGACAGTTTTCTGTCTTCCTCCGTATGTCTTTCATGACTGATTCAAAAGAAGTTGAGAAAATCTGTCCGAAGGACGACTCTCAATGAGTTCTTGTGAAGGACAAAAGTTTACAGAACGATACAATAAATCCTTTGCGTTGAGCACGAATGTGGTATGGTGGAGTATTCAAACGCCGTTGAAACCGTATCTGTGAAGAACACTCAGCTAAAAAGGGATCCGACAAAGCCATATCGTCATTTGTTGTTGCCAAAGAGAGGGGAAAAGAAGTCAGGTTTATTTTATTGATATCGAAAGAGACACTATTCTGATCAGATATTAGAAATATGATATGGAATTTTGAAAAGGATAGGGGAAGGGGAGAGAAAAAAAAACAGTTGTAACTTGGTCGCACATGTGTAAATGGAGCGTAGGGCCCAGGGGAGGAAGTGTTGTCATGTGAAATCCAAAAGTTAAGTGTTAATTCAGCCATGGATAAAACGCATAAAGACAAGTCATTTGGGAAAACATATTGGAAATGCCGGGAATAATAAGCAAGCGTGGTCATCATTCCGATTGAGGGGAGCCTGGCTGTCTAACCGGTGTTGAAGTATATCAATTGTGATTGTGTTGCCGTATAAGTGAATGCTTACTGCACCGCTGCATTGTAAACTAACTTACAAATGTAATTTCTCAGCTTTGTATAACCTTGGTCATTAAGTGACAGAAAAGAAAATACATTTATGAAAAAAGCTGGGGCCGCATCGTGGGCAATTTGATCAGAAGAAGAAGAAATAGGGTACAAATGTAAGATACAAAGACCGTTGTCACTCGACTTCCTTTTCTTTAAAACTAGTGTCAAACGCTTTGTTGGATGCATTGATGTTGTTGGTCATTTGTGAGATATTTCAGCCTGACCTTTTAAAAATTAGTAATTCAATGAAAACTTTATTTGAGGATATTTTTGAACAATTATCATTGTGTTGTTGCTAAAGAGTGGTATAAAGGAGGTAAAATATACCCGAGTTCTCTCGTCCAGTGTGCCCTCTAATGATAGCCAAATTTTGTTGATGCGAGTCAAAATGAGAAAAACTGATGCGAGTCAAAATGAGAAAAACTGGGATTTCTGATGAATCATCCACATAGTAAGAGACAGGGGAACACCAAATCTTGGTGCGTCACTAGAAATTGTGTGGTCAGTTGCATGTCAAATTGGCTTAGAGGATACACTGCTCCCGTCATATTGTCGGCGTTCCCACCAAAATTACAAGTTCATAGTGTAAAAAACTGTAAGTACATCTATGCATGCCAAGTTGTACCTGACATCAATCCTCTTTTACCGTCATTTAAACTTAAAGCAAAAATATCATCATTAATATGTAGGTTGGTAAAAGAGAAATTGTATATATTTTTCTTGACCCCCCCCCCCCCCAAAATAATTTTTTTTTACACAATTGCAATAAATCGATAACTCTCTGATTTGACAAACCCGACTTTGTACTAAATACAAGACTCAAATTTACCTTCAATTCTTGATAGTCAAATTTTAATATCCAAGTATACTGTTTCATTTCCTTCTTTCTATTGATTTCCTTTGGTTAGACTACCACCTCCTAAATCTGGTAGTCACAATACAGTATGTTAGTTCTGTGCCCTAGACTACTGCTTATTTTATCCCCTGCAAATAAACTACAATTTAAAGTATTTTCTTTCACTAGAAGTACACTTTTTTATCTCTTCACTGACAATGATTTCTGCACCCAGTATTTAGACCATTGACGTGCTAACATCAGTAGCTTCAGACACCTAGTACTTGTACCTCTGTTCACCAACAGTAAGCTATTGCCCTTTGACCCAGCAGTTATTTGTCTACCCAGAGTTCTACTATGATGTGATAATGGAACTGTAGCCCAGCTTGCTCTCCACCAGCAGTTGTACATGTAGGCTACATATTTTTATTTCAACCAGAAGTGATTTTAATACATATCATGCTTACAGTTACCATAGCCATCCCTCTTTCAAGTTGTTATTGGCTACCCCTCTTTTGAGTACTTACTGGTCACCACCTCTGCCAAGCAGTTAGTGGCTACCCCTCTTTCAAGTAATTACTGGCCACCCCTCTTTCAAGCAGTTACTGGCATCCTCTCTTTCAAGCAGTAAACAGCCATCCTTCTGTGAAGCAGTAAGCGGCCATCCCTCTGTGAAGCAGTAAGCGGGCATCCCTTTGCCAAGCAGCTGCTGGCCAGTCTGCATTCAACAAAGTTTTGCCAAGAATGTGTTAAATCCCATCTTAGGATTTTGTTTTTATTTACACACATCTTTTCCACCACGCAGTTATTTGAGATATTTGACCACTAAGAATTAAACCGATATATAAGAAGAGTATAAATCATATTATACCATGCACGAACCATGATCAGCAAAAAATATGGAATATATACTCTGGTCGTTCTACATCACGACAACACATGTCTATGTCACTGATTCTGCTGTGTTCGAAATATAAGTCAACATTCTCAAAATTGCCATTACTTTCCTTGATTTTTCTTTGATATTACTGATGCTGGTATAATTATGTTAATCTCCAATATTTTTCTTCATTCAGCTGGAAAATACTCGTGACCTAAGGGTTGTCAGTACTTGTCTAACGACTCAGAGTGACAAAGGCCCCTTAGGTCACTCATATTTTCTTTGGCTGAAAAAAAGAAAAATAATGGGAATAACATATGAATCAAATATCTGTGGACAAATGTAAAAAGGTAGTCAATTTGAGGCAGTGAAAATAAAAGAAACGATAATAAATAATCATTGATTGAACAAGTGGTTATAGTTAACTTATCTGAGCTACTTCTCAATTTGGAATATGAAGACAAAAACGTGATAGTATAGTACGAAGAATTGTTTCAATTTTCTTGTACATGCATATATAGAAATAATTCCCGTATTAAGAATTGTTTATCGTGAAAAAACAAATTGCCTTGTTTACTTAGTAATGGTAGATAGTAAAATAGGATAAGATTAATTGCAAAATATAACATTTAGAAATTTATTTTTAGGGTTGACAGTACAGAACTTGTGATTCATTACCATCATTTTTTTTCTGTGTTTTCATTCCTGCAGGGCTATGATACTGTGCCAACATTGAAGAAGTTTATCACATGCTGACTGGCCGAACCTCTTTAACTAGATACTGAGGTAATTTAGCCAATGATAAGTTTACTTTGATTGTTAGAATATTGGGCAATCCACTTCAAATAGAACTTATTACAGGGGGAAGTGGGTAGATTAAAACGGGAAGGATACTGCTAATCGTTTCTGCATGGTGTTCTAGTCGGCAACCGATCAAAACCACCCTCTCCGTTGTATCTCACAGTCGTTACGCCTAATCAGTCTGGTTTATAGGACTGCGTGATTAGATTGGACGAAATATTGGAGTCAAAAGGAAGCATTACGATAACATCAAATGCAATTATTGAAAGAGTAATAAATATGGAAATCGACAAGATAATATGATCAATGGTGATTGCAAATGTTTTGATAAAATTATAGAACGAGTTCACCAGTGTTTCTTATCTGACGGTATTCAACCAATGACTGATACCCGACTCGGTTTCCAATGAGTTTGAAGTCAATGATGAAGGGCTTTCAAGTATATTCAGCTATAGATGCTATTGTGACAATAACGTGTGATTATTTTGTCTCAGATTGAATTAAGTTACATAAATAAATCATAGTTATCTGGCGAAGAAAATGAGTGATGATACAATTTGAAATTGTATCCCCTTGTTGTGTTTGTTAAAGCTAAAAATATATATATTCTTCTGCATCCATATTGAGTATCTGGAGTATACAGTGAAATCGGCAAGATACAAGAATCACACAATGTTAGGGTTTTTTTTATTGAAAATATTTTTATGTGTTTTAGAAAAGACATCAAACCTACTCCGATAATATCAAAGGAAATGTAAACTCGGAGATACAATGTGTTTTTAGAAATTTTGTTGAAGAGGGGGGACAATGGGTGATACTTTGATGAGGGAGTCTAACTATTTGATGAATACAAGTTTTCTATGACTAGAAACATGAATGTACTAAGCATTATCCAAACAACTTTGTACAGTAGACCATAACAAGTGCTGTAGTCATGCTCCAGTAAGTCAGTATTTTGGCTAAAGTCCTCAGGCTAACAAAACGTTGACGCTCGAACCATTGTTTTGTTTTCCTTTGTGTTGCAATTGTTGACACAAAACAAATGTTGTCAGTCATTTTATCACCTCTTCGTTTTCAAATTGATAAAAGTTAACGTCTTTTCTTGGTGAAGAAAACTCCACTAGTTGTAACTGGGGATGTTACTTTTTCAATCAGACAACCTACAATTTTGTTCACTGAAAATTGTTCAAACACTAATAATTAGGCATTTTATGTATTAATTAGAGATTGATTTTATCCTTAAATAGGACATTAACAGTTTGATCTCATAATCACATCGGGGTGCTGATTTTTTGGGTATGGACTCAAAGTTGTTGTCAGTGGTCGAGTGGTTAGCTTGTATGCCTCTTACCTCTGCAGCGTGGGTTCAAACCCGCCAGGTGTCGGCTGGGTTTGATTTAAAATTTAACCAGGTCTATGTGTAAGAAGGGTGATGCTCAGTTTGACACTGTCGAACAACACAGATTTTCCCCAGGTATTCCAGTTTCTTCCTGCTTCTTCAACATGAGGGTGCTGCTCTTGTGGTGACCATTCAGTATATCATATTATGTGTATAGCTGCCAAAATATATTTACCCACAGGTGACGCCATACCTTTCAGGGTATACGTACGATTACATGAAAGTCATTTTATCTAATTAAAAGTTTTCAAAAAAGTTTCCAATTGCAGCTAGTGCAGCTTTTTATTAAAGTGGCCATATGGATGAGGATTGGGGCATTTTTGGGGGATTTTTAATTCATAAAACAATTTTATCACAAGCTTACTACTTGAAAAATTAATGTGAAACAACATAGACCAAGTCCTTGTTTGTAACTCAATAAATCACAAAAAATTAATATATGTGTTAAATGTTTGTTATCCAAATAATAATAATAATAATAATAATAACAAATTTTTTACACATTTTTTTTCTTAGCTTAAGTAAAGTGACTGAAACTCACAATTTCTTACTATTGGTAGTTCGAAACCCCAGTAAAGGGACTGGGGAACGCACACAATTTCTTACTACAGGTAGTTCGAAACTCCAGTAAACCAGCTATGGAACTTACAAATCTGTAGTTCAGAACCCCAGTAAAGGGACTGGGGAACTCACAAAATGTCTTACTACAGGTACTTTGACATCTCTTTAATAGTGGTTCGAAACCCCAGTCAAGTGATTGGGCAACTTGCACATTATACCTACTAACCACCCCAACAAAAGCATCACAGTCATTGTATAGATACATGACAAGTTCAGCATTTTCAATCCTTGTACAACATTGTACGATTTGACCTGAAATACATTGAATGAAACTAAAATACCTCAATTGGTACCGATGACAAGTACGGTAAAATACCCATTGACATTTCAAAATAGTATTCCTATGGTAATTTATGACATCTCGGAAAAAATTTGTTCGGTTCCTTTAGTAATAACAAAATTGCTTATCATCAGAAACTAATATCCCCCTTAATTTTCTATAACGATATAAATACCATACATTCAGGTCTTTCAGTTCCTGTCAGCGCCTGACACAATGTCCTCTCCTAGAGTAAAGAAGTCAACTTTTGTATTACATGATGTGATTTCCATGTGTATGAAAAAAACGAGATCTGTTCACGAAATTGTGCAATTTTCCTATCTTTCCGGAGGCAATATGTTTCCATCAAGAACAGATTGTATGTAATTTTTGTAAGGGGATGAGAAGGGCATTATTTTGGGATGCTGTTTCCGATTGTGGCTGCTAGACTACCGATCTTAGATGAATGTCTTCTTTTATCAAGTTATTTTAGTCTGATTTGAAACTTTACCAATTCACCTATCAATACTCTTGAAAGAATATTCGTGAAAGAATATCTCAAGCGAGAACATTTTTTGAAAATTTTTTTTTTTTTTTGAGAGAAAGTGGTTGTCGTCTGACAATGAAAGATGATTGCTTTGATATGGTATCCTTGTTTCAGTGACTGTGAATAGAACGCAATGAAAATAATTGCACTGAAATAACTTGAAAAGATTCGAAAAAGAAGTGTCCGGTGTACAACAGACTCAAAATGGCTTCATATATAATTTATCAAATTATCTGGAATAGTCATTTTGTCATTAACAAGAAGAAATGAAGTCACAAAAAATTAGAAATATGAAAATCTTGCATTCAACAAAATCAGAGAATTGTGGTCATATCCTTTATGAGTACAAATAATTGGTCTTCAGATTTCAAACAATTTGTTTCTTTGAATGTGAGTTGACATTTTCAAAGGAAACTCATGAAAAATTATCTAAAATTAAGTTTGCTGAAGACTGATCAACAGTATTGTAATAAAATTCCAGCTATAAATTAGTGAAATATGTCACTGAAAATGTCTGAAACTTAAACATTATTTGATATTGTTATGAATGGAAAGTGTGAAGCAATATCTCTCACCACAAATTTCAGTTGACAAACACGGATTTAACCCTTAAGAATGCCATTTTCAATGATATTCGTAGAAATGAATTCTCAGGCAGACAGGTGAAGTTATCATTAAAAACACTGAAACTAAAACTTAATTTTTTCCAAAATTTAATAAAAAGTGTCTCTTACACAACAGAATGACGAATGAAGTTTACAGAAATTCATGCTGGGACAGATAGAATAATCTGATTTTTTTTCAAACCTGAGATTTTTTTACTCCAAAACTATTTTTTATGCAAAAGTTTGCCATATTACTGTTTAATTTTATTTAAATGTCTGTCTGACAACAGATAACAAACAAAGATTACAGAAATACATCTGGGACTTACAGATAAATTTTATTTTTCAACTGTGAGAAAAGTTTTACTGAAAAATGAGAAGTTTTTGAAGGGAATGTCAGCCATCTGACGAAAAAAAAAAAAAGTCACAAAGTTTGTATGACAGTTTGATTTTGGAGGGAAATGTCAGATATCAAAAATGAAGGTACAGAAATGCATGTTGAGAGTTACAGCATTTTTTACAGAAATGTCTGGTACGACAGATAGTTGAAATCTTTTTGAAAATACATACAACACCAAAAATTAAGAATACAGAAATGCATGCTGGGATTTGACATTTTTATGGAAATGTCTTGTTCAAAAGTTTTCATTTTTTTATGACAGATAGTTTAGATATTTTTTAGAAATGTCTGTCGTACGACAAATATCAAAAATGAAGATCACAGAAATGCATGCTGGGACTTACAAGTAAAATTGACAGTAGGGTTGATATGCTTGAATGAAGCTAGAATAGTGAATTGAATGTTAATCATCAGTAGATACTGTGTTGAGAGGGTGATGAAAGTTTTACATTACTGACAGTTTAGGGCGTCTGTATTATGGAAGTGTATTATACCATAGGGAGTACCTAGCCATACTGTCAACGCTGTGACAAATGAATGTCATAATCACCGCTGAAGCTCCACAGATTGGAAGCAATGAACGGGAAAAATTAATTGGTCACGGGGTTTTCATTCCTTGTGAACATGTGTAGATTGGAGATCATTTTTCTTACGAACATGAAAGCCAATTAAAAGTTTTAGCTTTGGATGATAGGTGGGCTGTGAAAGACAGACAGTGGCGATGAAATGAAGGGAAAAACAGGCCGTTATGTACCCCGTTAGTTACGCAGATTATTCACACCTATAAAGCCTGATTAGGTCAGCCGATCAGATTGATCAGTTTTGACATCGGAGTGAATATCACTCGTATAAATCTACCGATATCATAATCATAAATGTAACTAACGTTTGTAACGCTTCCTTTTCACAAATTGCTAGCTATATGTCCAAGGTGGAAAAATTAGTACCTCATAAATTTTCGTTTTCGCATAAAAATGGAAAGTCCGCAAAATTAAGCACAGGTAGATAAAATTAATTGTCGCCAATTTCAACAATTATTCAGTGAGGGATTCTAATTACTGGAGTAATAAACAACACAGAATATAAGAACGATAAAAGTTTGCGACATCTTGTCTGTGCAAGCACTGAACATCGCTCTTACTCTGTTATGTCTGTCCAGTGTTTTTGATATGGTTTGGGAACATTAGTAACAGTGGGGGAAATTTGGTCAAACTTGCATAGCTTTTCACCTTGTACGATAATTTTGATTGGGAACCTTGATAACAAAGTGGGGGAAAACTGGTAAAATTTGCGTAGATTTCAACTTTATACCCTAATTTTGATGCATAACCCTGGTAACAGAATAGGGAAAATCAGATAAAATTTGCATAGATTTCAACTTTATACCCTAATTTTGATGGGTAACCCTGGTAACAGTGGGTGAAATCTGGTAAAATTTGCATAGATTTCCATATCTTGTACTGTAATTTGGTCATAAACAAAGAAAATTGGATAAAACTTGCAATTATTTCATCGTCCTGTAATATAACTTTGGTGAGAAAATCTGGTAAAAACTGGGGGAACTTGGATTTTATCTATTAGACTGTAAGATACCATATGTCGCGTTGTTTATTTATACAATGCAATGTTTGTGAAAATTATATATATATATATATATATATATATATATATATATATATATATATATATATATATATATATATATATATATATATATATATATATATATATATATATATACATACATACAAGTACTTATAATATTTCAATTCTCCACAAAAATACTAGTTTACTCGTTGATAAGCCCCCAGTGCTATCTAATTATGTATAAATGGCTAAAATTGGTTTAACATGTTTCCTAAAATTGGCGAAAACGGTTCCCCTGGGACGTGGGTTTGTACTGAAAAGTATTTGCAAAATAAAAAAAAAATCTTTGCTGGAGTGCACATGTTCTTTGTCGGCTGTGAAATCTGAAGGGTTTTCCATTACACAGGGTTATGACTTTTTTATGCCAATACAAGTGCCCTCACTGCATTTCTAAGTAGACCTTTTCAAGCTGTATTACAACAACTTCAGATATTTGAAGGATGATTCACAATATTTTATCTTTCTCTCTGTTCTTACATTTTTCTGTCTCTGCTCACTGCATACTCTCCATATTGTCTGTATTTGATATATTACAGGTATTTTCTACACAGCTTGTTATGTACAATATTCTCTTTATTCAATTATATAGTACTGATGTGAGAAAACAGAAAAGTGCAGTCACTGTACTGTTATGTTTTCTTATACTTTTCTTAATAACCTTAATAGCCTCTTCCCTTCCCTTCTCTTCTCTTCTCTTCTCTTCTCTTCTCTTCTCTTCTCTTCTCTTCTCTTCTCTTCTCTTCTCTTCTCTTCTCTTCTCTTCTCTTCTCTTTTCTTCCCTGCCCTGCCCTTCCCCTCTTCCCTTCCCCTCTTCCCTTCCCCTCCCTTCTCTTCCCCTCCCTTCTCTTCTCTTCCCTTCTCTTCTCTTCTCTTCTCTTCTCTTCTCTTCTCTTCTCTTCTCTTCTCTTCTCTTCTCTTCTCTTCTCTTCTCTTCTCTTCTCTTCTCTTCTCTTCTCTTCTCTCCCCTCTCCTCCCCTTCCCTTCCCTTCCCTCCTCTCCTCTTCTCTCCTCTCCTCTCCTTTCCGCTCCTCTTTTCTCCTCTCCTTATTTGATATTCATTCGGTTTGTCCTACATTCACAGATTTGAGCAGAGACACTATATAACACAAGACACAACCATGCTGTCACAAAGCCAACGATGAAATTTTACACCAGTCAATGAAATTCTACATGCTCAGGTAGGTAGGTAACAATATACTACAATACAAAAAAATGACTTATAATTGTCAAAGTTTATATACACAAACTATATGCATTGCAGTAATTTGGCAGTTCGTTGTCTCGTTTATTCAACAATAAGTTATCGGAA
This sequence comes from Glandiceps talaboti, assembly GCF_964340395.1. Lineage (NCBI taxonomy): Eukaryota > Metazoa > Hemichordata > Enteropneusta > Spengelidae > Glandiceps > Glandiceps talaboti. The sequence continues at coordinate 8,406,090 of NC_135559.1, forward strand.
TACAAGCTATTCTAAGGTTTCTAGAAATCAAAAATTGAAATATGAAAAAATAAGAAAAAGCGTAATTATGTATCAATCAAATTTAACCCTATTCCTGATATCAGTTACTAAAAGTATTAATGCATGGCTGTGATGTAAGAGGTGGAATGGAATACTGAAAATTATTTTGGTGAAAAAGTAAGAACTGCTTGCAGACCAAATTTGGTCATAAATTAAGAAAGTCATTTAAACAATGTGTCTGTGTTTGTAGTAATCTGTTTTTCAATGTTTACACAGTATTGTGTTTAATAGACAACAACCATTTGAAAAGAAAATTAATTCTTCGCAGTCAAAAATTTTTTTTTTTTAAATTTGAATTTTTGTTGACATCCTGTTGGCCTCACCAGTGATGTACATTTTGAAAGAAATGTAAATTATGTGGAAATCAAATTCTTCGCAGTCAAAAATTTTTTTTTTTTAAATTTGAATTTTTGTTGACATCTCGTTGGCCTCACCAGTGATTTACATTTTGAAAGAAATGTAAATTATGTGGAAATCAAATTCTTTAGATAAGCCTACTACAAAAACATTAGAAAATTCACGACATTTTAATGTACTCTTTTTACTGTGTAGAAATGTAGCGTAATTTTTAAGTTGTCGTAGTATTTTGAAGTTTTGGAAAACCGCCTCCAAACTGCTTAACTTGAAAAAGTTTTGAGGCGTATGACAGAACATAGCGATAGACTATGAATTACGTTTATGACATTTCAGAAAAATAACTTAGCAAATTGACAGGGAGTAATAATAAAAAAACTAGCCAATTGTGCGGTTTAAGTTAACTGTCTGGCAAAGAAACGTCTCCGATGGTAGAGTAATTTAAACCAATATTGAAAGTGACGCCAAACTGGTCTCTTGATAGCCGTTGTGTAAAGTACCCATGGGGGAGTCATGTGTGTGTGTATTAATACTAGAACGAATACATCATATTGCCATATAATTGATGACTGTGGGGGCTTTGATTTCCTGAACAAGCAGACAAACAACCCCCCACAATACCCCTCTTTAATGTCTCAATAGCAAATCAAACAACCCTCAATTTTTTTTTTACAGTTGAAAATTCAATTTACGAGAACAGAATTCAAGAGTATCGGTTTTGTGATGTAAAATAACGTCGGTGGAAAATTAGCACAAGATACACTCACCCCTTGAAGGTAATCAGTCGTATTACCATAAAAATCATTTTAGAAGTCGGGGTGTTAATTTGACGCAATTGTTAGTGTGCATAGCCAGGACATGACGAAGGCAGAATTTAATGCATATAAATGAATTTGATACAGAGTGAGGGGATAGTTTATTTGTACATATATATCAACAGGCCAAATGGTTTAGATAAAGCCTTGTCAATACAGACGCCAATTAAACTAGAAAAAGAAAAATGGTCTCAAGTGGCAGATGAGTGGATATGTAAGCTAAGCTGAATACGGCAGAGCGGTAATGATTCAATGAGTCGTATATCTATGGTCGTTAACTTGATGACACTGATCAAGGTGGTGTGTGTAGCTGATGGATCATACGTATCAGTGAGTACATGTAATTTAATATCTCTCTAATATTTCAAGCTGTCAAACTATTTCTCTAGACATTTTCATGCAGGATTAGTATTCAGCTAGAAGTGTGAAAAGTACAACTTTTCAAGTGATATGCTATTATTGTGGAAGACTTTGAGGTAAGGTTTGGGTATGTGTATGTATGTGTGTGTGTGTGTGTGTGTCTGTGTGTGTATGTGTGTGTGTATGTATGTATGTATGTATGTGTGTATGTATGTATGTATGTATGTATGTCTGTGTGTATGTCTGTATGTATGTATGTATGTATGTATGTATGTATGTATGTATGTATGTATGTATGTATGCATGTATGTGTATGTATGTGTGCATATATACGTATGTATGTGTGTGTGTATGTGTTGTGTGTGTATGTGTACATGTATGTATGGGTACATGTATGTATGTGTGAATGTATAATGTATGTCTGTATTTATGTGCATGTTAGTACATTCAGGTGTGTGTATGTGTGTGGATGTCTTTGAGTGCATCTGTAGTTGTGTGTTTGTGTGCGTGAATGGGGGAGGGGCTGCACATGGAGGGGGAGGGGGTTTCTAATAATTTCACTATGAGTGCTCTGCTTTCCTAACACTACTGGTAGTAACAGTAAATAAATATTGTATATTAAAGAAATGGCAAGAACATTTGAATAAAGATTTTTGAATTCAACTGATTTCCAATTATTTTTCAGAGAATTCATATAACCATTCTCATACAATTCAAAATATACATTGTCTGTTTATCTAGGTAGATTTGACTAGTGAGAAATAAAAAAACTTGATATTAAAGTTTTCAGAAAAGTTTTAATACATTATGTGGATCACATTTATGTGAGATAGTAACTATCATCTAATTTCTTTTATTAGTCACAAAGGATACATCAAATCGTTTTCATGTTGATTTGCCAAGTCATAAAATTTATTGAGGACTAAGTACTCAATGAGATTCTGTGGACCACAAGCTATACAGATAAAGATATTCAGTCGTCTACTGTCACTAGTACAATCCATAACACCTAAGTAAAGCGTTTTCTGTATGTACCACAATCGTTTATAGCATCCATATCAAGTACAGCCCATAGCACCAAAGTAAAGCGTTTTCTGTATATACCACAATCGTTTATAGCATCCATATCAAGTGTAAAAGTATACTGTTTCATGTGCTAATTAATCACATTAGAAAGGCCACATGCTAGGCTTGTTAATAAACCAAATGAAACAGTATACTTTTACACTTGATATGAATGCTACAAATAAGTGTAACACAATAGAGAAAGTGTTTTACTTCAGTGTTACCTATTTGTATGACATGACTGACAACATTTAAGTCTCTCCTTTAAAGGCCCATGATTCAGTCTCAGGGTGTAACAATGGTGTTATCTTACCAGGTTTGCTATACGGATTATACATTTTTGTGTTCTAAACAAACTTTTTCTATCACTCGCAAAGATGGTTCTTTTCCTTCTCCAAATTTTATTGGTGATATGATATAGTCCCAAAACTATGTAAATCTATGCAAATTTTACCAAATTTCACCCTCAGTTGCCATGGTTACCCATCAGAATTATGGTACAAGGTATAGAAATCTATGAAAGTTTTACCAAATTTCACCATCAGTTGCCATGGTTACCCATCAGAATTATGGTACAAGGTATAGAAATCTATGAAAGTTTTACCAAATTTCACCCTCAGTTACCATGGTTACCCATGAAAATTATGGTACAAGGTATAGAAATCTATGAAAGTTTTACCAGATTTCACCCTCAGTTGCCATGGTTACCCATGAAAATTATGGTACAAGGTATAGAAATCTATGAAAGTTTTACCAGACTTTAATAATCTTCTTTTCTTAGAGTTTTCCCCCACCTTAGAAAAAAAACTGATGCTAATACGGTATGATAGGGTGGCCACAATATGAAAGATTATCACACAAAAAAAGCAGTTCAAGATTTGATCTAAAACATCTGAATCAATACGTACTTCTTCACCCTATTTCCTAACTTTATCTTATGATTTGACTGAAACAAAAAACAGAAAAAAATTCTAAATCAAATATGAAGATGTATTAAAAAACATTACACCAACTCAATTGAATGATAAAATGAAAAGTTACCACAGTAATCAAATTTGTGAGAATAAAACGAGAAAGTCAGAAATTGAGAGATATTGATATATGTTAGGTTGGTAATGTATCTATTTTGTTATTGTACAAGTAGAAGGAGTGTACTTTATGTCATATTGAATCATTTTTGTCGATATCTCGTATCTCAAACATCTGTTCTCGCTACAATGTCAAAAACTGCTTCTAATTACTTCTGTTCACAGCATAGAGTAACTGTGACTAAAATCCTCCCCTACTGAGTTTATCGGATTCCTGCCGTTTTTTATGCTTTTCTCCAGTTCTGGTCATATCGATAAATTTTCTGTCGTGAGGGGAAGCATAAATGGTACAAAGTCACTGTTATTCTACAACTCAATAATTTGACTGCGTTTTTCACCACGTGAATGGTGAGAGAAACAGAGGGGGATGTCTTCGTAAAAAGATAAAAACGTTCGTAGAACCTTCAATTTTGTTAACAATTTTGATTTTATTTCTCACGACTTCTGTAAGCTTTTTATTTTGTGATTGACAGACCTTTATTTTTTTCTGTGCATTTTTTTTACTTTTCGTTTGTAAGTTGCATCGACAAAATCAGATCTTCACAAATAATTGAGCAAAAGGATTTTTTTGTTCTTTTAAAATGGCTATTTTGTAGCTAAAAATACAAGGAATGGACTGTCATTGTTCGAAGTATTGCTCTTTCCATATCTATAGTACTGTTCATTATTACGAAGTACCAGAGATTAGTTGTACGGTTCTCGCGCATAGAAGTGGTATTTGTACTACAGTGCAGTACCGAAAACATTATTGCATGCAAATGATATGCAAATGAGGAAAAGAGTGTTCGTTCTACACAAAATAGTGTTATCGCAAAGTGTCGTTTTAACGGAAACTTGTTGTTTCGGATACACATATGTAATAATAACAGAACGCCATGACACGTGAGTTCCAGTGTGGGTACTCTTGAGTATTTGCACTCATGCTTGCAGTGTTTTCTGCTACACTTTCACTCAATACGCTCATGAAAGTACGGGCGTAGAAAACACGGCAAGTACTCATGTAAATACCCTGAGTATCATCATGGTGTTCTGTTCAGTATATGTACTTTAAATAAAAGACAAACTTTTGTTTGTGTCAAAATTATGAAAAACTGTGATTTCATGTGAAAAGGAAAAGAGAAAAGGGATGAACTGTTGTAAAATTAACTTTCGTATACATTCCGTGATTTGGGGGAGGAAGATAAATCAATGTAAAATTAACTATACATTCTATTGTTTAGAAGAGGGGTGAAGAAATGTTGTAAATTTTACTTTTCCTGTTAATACAGAGAGAGATACTGATATAGAGGTAATTTTTACAATACCACCATTCACCCCCCCCCCCCCCCCCCATGAATGAGTTTATACAGTTTAGTTGATCAATGTTTCCTTCTAATGTTTGTATAGGAAAATTTAGTCCTTCAAAAAGTATCAGCTCTTTGAAATCAGGTGATAATAATGTACCCTCCATTGTACACATCATTCAGAAATGTTTTTACTGAAAATAGCTTAGTTTGTGAAAAAGTAACATTTTGGTAAAATCTGGTGACAATGCAGCTGCTACTGTTCAATTTTTTAAAAAATTTATTCATTTTTGGGCAGAAATTAATTCATTTTTGACTGAAAATAGGTCCCTGAAAAAGTATCAGTTTGTTGAAATTTAGTGATGATGTGTTGTACACATCTTTTGCAGAAACTCAGAAATTGTTGATGAAATAAGTTAAAGTTTGGTCCCTGAAAAAGATTCAGTTCACAGAAATCATGTGATAATGTAGGCTCTACTATACATTTTTTTGCAGAAACTCAGTAATCAATGATGAAACTAAGTTATAGTTTAGTCCATGAAAAAGTTTTAGTTTGCAGAAATCATGTGATTATGTAGCCCCTACTATACACTTTTTTGCAGAAACTCAGTAATCATTGCTGAAACGTAAAGTTACAGTTTAGTCCTTGAAAAAGTGCCAACTCATAGACATCAGGTCATGACTGATTACGTTTGTCTGTCAGCTCATTTTATGACTGAGACTTCAGCAGGAGTTGTGACTTTGTCCTTGTCACTAGAGTGTCATTTGGACTCAGATGAGTCACTTCTTGTGAAGTCAGCAGAGAGCACACCCCAATCTCATTAACTCTGATACTTAGTGTAAATTCTCATTTTCTGCTCTCTGAAGTTTGCAAACATTGGTATAGAAAAAAATGTTGTTCAGCATCAACAAAAGTACGTAATTACTCCTCCAACAACAACACGAATCACAACAGACGCAGTTTATATTTACACGGTGTGCCGCAGAAGTGGTATTTTTTGTTTTCGATGAATTCCTCAATAATTGCCTTTGGAGGATAAAGTGTACAGGCACAAAGACAGCAATTGTTGAAATGCAGTCAAGTGGAAACAACTAAATACTATAATATGGCCAGGTAGTTCTTTCTTTGTTGTGTGTTCAAATGGTGTAAGAACCCGTGCTAAATGCTTGGCTCAGTCATACTCCAGGGGAGTTGATCACGAACAAAGGCAGACCAATTTCGCCTGCAGCGTCGTTTTTCAGCTTTTATTTTATAGTGAATAAAAATCACCCGAATTGATTGTTATGTATGGGCAAAGCAGCAACCTTCAGACCTTTTTATTTTATATTGACCAAATAGGCCCAATAATGGCTTTGTTTTTCTCACTCTTTTCAATAGACACAGTCTGTGTTGGGAACAAAACGGATGGTTGTGCTCGTGTCAAATTGTGCTTAGATAGTTCAGTGAACACATTCAAACACATGGCCTGTGTCTTGCAGTGTTTTCCTCAATGCCTCATGGCTGTTATTTCAAAAGCTACCAAGTTTTTTCAAGGTAAAATGTCGCTGCTGTCAGGACTTCAAATTGTTTCCTGCCCATTTTTACAGCAAGTGAGAAAAAGATCTCCGAGGACGAGACGTAACGTTCGTTTATCACAGTTGTTTGACATGCATACCGTTTCATTGCTGTTACATTGTATTTCATTAATAGCTTCTACTTTTGGGGGTTTTCAATGTGTTTGTTGGTATTGTATGGTCTCCATACTCCAATGAATATGCATTCAAACGACTTTTTTTTATCCACTGACCTATGTACAATCAGCCTCCTGTAATAACCAGGTACACTCAAATGTTTCATTGTGGTACACTTTCTACTCGCATCTGTGCCAATCATCAAACAAACAGAAAGGCCGTCTTTCTCTTCAAGTTTCCATGGCGATACTTTGTGAATAGTTTCAAGAGCTTTAGCAGAAAGGATTTTGCACGCAGTATAGAGGAATATGGTTTGGACGGATTAGGCAGTAGAAAATGAAATGAAATCGTTGAATTAAGGTTTTTGGATTTGACACAACGAAAACCAAAGCGAAAATGTCTAAGTGAATGAATCCATCGTGAAAGGGGGCCTCTAAATACCTTAGCTTCTAATACCTTAATCTAAAGAGTTTTAGGAATTGTCAGATGAAAAAAATATACTTCATACGACGATTGCATTACAGATGATATTAGTGAAAATGTGAACGTCCCATTGATGACAGAGATTTAGCCATGCAAAATTGTATGCACAACTGAAAAGGGAGACAGAAATACATCGTTTTAATTTTATATTAATGCATAAACCCTTGATTGCAGCAAATCAGTGGAGTTTCAGATCTATTATATTCACAGATTTTAGAGCTAAAAAAGGAGCACATTTGAAGATAGAAAGATTTTTTAAGAGATTACTTTTGGTGAAAATCCATCAGACGTGTTGCCATACAAAACCCTATAATGTCATTACAGAGTTACATTATGAAACTGACTGGGGGAAAAAAGAGACACAGCTATCGGTCCATAATGTAAAACTAACACTTTTCTGAATGGGTAGCATTTTTAGTGTGAGTATGAGTGGAGGGAAGACACAACAGGCAACCATACACGACAAAGAATTGAGTCATGGCAAGAATAAGAACTGGTAAATTGTATCATGGGTGTATCTCTCCCCTAATACATCCATGATTATATCTAGCACTTTTCGCCCAGGGCTAGTGAAAATAAAAACTATCAATGAATAATGAAAAAAATGTATATCTTGTGAGAACTCTGTATTTCTTATAAATTTAGTCTTGAATGTAAAGGGGAAGAGAGAGAGAGAGAGAGAGAGAGAGAGAGAGAGAGAGAGAGAGAGAGAGAGAGAGAGAGAGAGAGAGAGAGAGAGAGAGAGAGAGAGAGAGAGAGAGAGAGAGAGAGAGAGAGAGAGAGAGAGAGAGAGAGAGAGAGAGAGAGAGAGAGAGAGAGAGAGAGAGAGAGAGAGAGAGAGAGAGAGAGAGAGAGAGAGAGAGAGAGAGAGAGAGAGAATGGGAAGAATTAGTGTGGAAGGGAAGGAAGGAGAAATAGAGAGGATATCTTTGGTCAGAGTTATTGCCTAGATTGGGGCACTCCAGTACAGAATGTAGCAGAAAGGAGGAAATCAGGTAGATACTCCTGCACTGTACCAATAACTGTGTTTGGAATCTTGGTATAAAATGACTGGGGAACTTAGGTAAATTTTATATACTGGCCACCCTTCACAACAACATCATTTTAAATCCTTGTCTCTAAATTGAATGAAGCAATCTCTCTTGACCAAGTCTTGGCATCAGTGTCTCCTATATACAATGTTAACTATTTGTTCCTTACCATTTTTGTTTCCTCGGTGAAAAAATGTGCTCTGACCTACAAAAATGACTTTTGCTTGTGTAATGGTTGATATTAATAGTATTACCCCATGGAAATGTTGTCAAGTGGCTTCTTTCCCGGAGAGGGAGAGAGAAATACATCCTTTTAATTGTGTACTTTATTATATCCAAAATTGTGTAATTTATATGAATAATATAAGTATAGATATTTTGGATTTAAATATTAAAACATAACACTTTAATTTTTCCCAAGAGTGAAGAAATTTTGATAAATAAATAACCACTAATTTAGGCCAAAAAAAGAGTATTATTTCCGGTCAGTGCGCACATCACTTAAATACCCCATGAGTCGGTCTTTTTTTGTGTGTTTGTTTGTCCGGCCCATGCAGTCTGCAGATCCGGGAGGAAACACAAAAATAACCCTCCCTACATCAGCGAAGACAACTGCAGAGCCAATCATGAACAAACAAATGACATCTGCCCCACATACACACTTGCTCTAAAGTACTAAATAAAAAAAACAGTATCTGCCATAAATAGTAGACTGAGTGACAGGTTTGTTGAAAATTTAAAAAAAAATTATTCTGCATTATCGCACCATTTTAGACATTGTCCTGACTAGAACCAATTTTTTTCCTTTCCTATTTATTTATTTATTTATTTATTTATTTATTTATTTATTTATTTATTTATTTGATTTTGTTTATTTATTTCAAGTGATACACATAACTTAGTATTCATAAAAAGTTTATTGAAATTTTTACTTTCTCCTTTCTGAATTATTGGCCAATCCACAGAGATTCTGGTGACATAGTAAAGTAATTTTTTTAAATAAGAATTTACACCGAAATTGTATAATCATTTAATTATTTAAAGTCAAGCTTAAATTATTTGGAATGCTGATATTTTTTTTAAGCAACTTAAAAAGCTTGCTCATGATGCAAAACTATAGTCAAATGAGAACTTAATTAGTATTAAAATTAAGATGAATTTTAGTGTAAAATTGAGAATTAGAAAGAAATGCTATGTATGTATTTCAATTTTAAAATTAATGGACTTTTTAGCCTTCGTGGTGACCATGTTCTGTTTATTAAAATGTACCATATGCCTCTCAAGAAGGAAATTGAATACATTTCATGATAGACCCCTTTGTTACACTATGAAAACCCAAAATGACAAATACAGCAAAATACTGAATTACTGCAAAAGTTCACCTTATGACAAAATTAATAAAGGCGTGCTATAACATGTATCATTTCCGTAGCATTGTTCGGAGTGAATAGTTGAAAACAATATCCAATATTTGGCATTGTAGCTATTATAATTATCCTCTATTCAACGGGCGACGTTTTTTATTCTCCGGTATAATACGTACGAGTAGTTGAAAGGAACGCTAAATAAAACAGGCACAGACCAGATCAATTATCGGTGAAAACTATTCAATGGTGGTATTAGGATAGGGACGAAAATTGAAAACAAGAAAATGAATAAACGCTGATTCTGTTAATGCTTTTAGTATTTTTGTATGTTTTTCTTTCACAATTACGTGTTTTAACAAGGTGTGTGGTGTAATTGGGGTTCATGTAATTGAGGTCTCTGTATACCCCTATAGTAGCAATTTATTCAGTCTTAATATTAAATCCTTTTCAATGCTTTTTGTCGTCGCCGTTCTCTTGTTGTGTAGAAATAACAAATTGAGAAAAAAAACTGAAAAGGGTTTTTGTATTATAAGCATAAAGTTGTTGATACACTGTTTTTTTTTAATACTAGTACATTTTCCTGTCTTTTTACTTTGCTAAATGGAATTGAATGTGTTTTTTTTGTTGTTGTTGCAGAGATTGGTTTGAATGTAAATGTGTGTGGTATATCAGATTGTTTGCCTTGTAAAAATATAGATTGCGAACAAAAATGGACAAGAATTGCCTCTATACAGATGTCCTACAAACTATTGAAATACACGTTGTGACTTCAGAAAACAGTGATGAAGCCATGATGGATACCTGGGAAAAGCTTTGGTAAGCTACTTGGAAATTTTGATGGAACACAAAGTTTATATTCATGAACTCGGACTGACTGTTTGCACAGATGAGCTTTCATCTTACCTTTGGACTGAGTGTTGTTGTTGTCGTTGTTGTTGCTGTTGTTTGTTTGTTAAATGTTGCCTATATTGACTTATCAAATTGTATATACAGTGTTCATCATCATCACCATCACTACCACCACCATCACAAACCACCACCACAAACCACCATCATCACAAACCACCATCAACATCACCACCACCAATAATCAACATCAACCACCATCACCATCATTGTTATCATCACCACCACCATCACCAACCATCAACAGCAACCACCACTACCACCACCACCACCACCACCATCATCATCATCATCATCATCATCATCATCATCACAATCACTGTCTGCTTGCATAATTCTCCAGAACTTACCCATTCATCAATCAAGTACCTCTTCAGACATATCTCTCTCAATCTCTTTGTTTTCCCTTCCTATTCACTATCCTATTGCCTCATTCAGCCATTAAAAACATCTTGTGATAAATCTCAACTCATACCGAGTGTCATGCTGAAAACAATGCATGTAAAGTGGTACTAACTGAGTGATAAGCATTTTAACAGAAGTTTATATACTTACATAAAAAAAACATAATTTAAGTGTACAAAGTTAATATAGATGTATGTGTGCCTTTGATGAAATCATATTCTGGCATTGTTGGCCCCTTGGTAGCGTAATATCAACTTCCTCAACATTTATCTTGCAATTTACAAATCAAATCACTGAATTGTTTAATAATCCAAAATACAAGTTTGAGTTCTGCCAATAGCAAGGAATGCTTAAATATGCGTCAGTATAATACAACCGTTAATTTTTCACCTACAGCAAAAATACATCCCAAGAAGTATGAACTCATCAGCCTGATCACCCCTGTAACTAAAAGAAAGCACAGACTGAGTCACTTTGTTATATGAACACGTTGTGTGATTGCGTCTCCACTGACAAATACACCGTATGCTGCATATGCATACACAGTACAGTTCTTTGTGATATGACTGGTTGATCATGACCATACATATAATTAGTTTTTGTACACCTCACACCCAATTTATGAAGTCTCACACTTCATTTTGTGTAGTGATTGATGCCATGTCCTCTTTGACTGACAGTATCTTTCACGTGATTGGACTTATTCAAAGACGTTTTTAATTCCTAGGACATCGACTATTAAACTCCATTCTTTCAGGGTTACAGTGTTGTTTCCAGGAGTAGCCTTGTGTTACTTAGTGATCTCGGAGCGTATTTTATGTGCGCGTGAGTGAAATAGGCATGAAGTGGATTTTGTGTGATGAAGTTTGTATATTTATATCAAGCTTGTGTTGAGATGGAAAGAGTATCCATATCTTTTCTCCTTCAGATTTGAATAATTAGATATGTTATCTTTGTCGTCATCATCACAATCACGACCCTCATTCTCATTATCATCATCAACATCATCATCACCACCACCACCACCACCATCTTCATCATCATCATCATCATCACCACCACCACCACCAACATCTTTATCTTCACTACCACCACCATCACCACCACCTCCACCAATACCAACACCACTACATCTTCATCATCATCATCATCATCTTTATCATCTTCATGGTGACCACCATCATCACCACCATCATCATCATCATCATCTATTCCCTGTTTCCTACCATACAACACTAAATATTGATATATTTACATTTCCTTTTCCATTATATGCACAGATGAAACAAGCATACACATGTGTACATGTTATGAAGAGCTCTCAGTAAATATTCTTGATACAAAAAGCCAAAGAAGGCACCATGTGGGCGATGAAAATGTTTTGGTCATTAAAAGTTGCTGTGTAATTTGTACCATTCATGCCATAAGTGGTCTTTCAATCACCTTCATTCGTGTCTTTATGTATAATGACTACCGGTACATTGTGTCCAAAAAAAGAACAGACTGATATAACAGAGGGCAGAAGACGTTTTCTCTTCGTCTCAGTTTCAAACCATGGTAGATGTACATGTAGGATTACAAGGTATAAAAAACGGACACAAACTATCTTTGTTGCATATAAACTCCAATTATCCAACATTCTCTGGGGACATGAAATTTGCCTCGATATGCAGACAGTTTGTTTAATCGATTTGGGTGATCTGTCATATTTGAAGTAGCGTATGGTTATGTAAGTGAGTGATGTGGTATAACTTTACTATATATACTATAGGCGGTTAAATTTGCTTTCATTAAACTTAAATTAGAATTAACTTCCCCCCTCCCCCTCCCCCCACCCCTACCTTCCCAAACATGTAAACTTCACTTATACCCCTTTCAAAACCTATTGCACAGAGAAATGAATTACTAAACTTTCATTCTTTTTATACCAGACTTGAATAATCTCAATCAACCTTTGAAGAATAATGATGATATGTACCAAATGTCTTTTGAGGTGGTACTTAGTGGTCCCAGTTATACACCGGGGTAGAATGCTAGATAATGGAGTTCGAGAGAATAAAATGGTGAGTTTGAAACTTTTATCTGTTCCTGTCATTTTTTAAGTGGACTTTTCACTTGTTTGAAAGTTGTTAAGAAAAAAAAACAGATGAAAAAAGTTAAACATGTTTGTATTGACTTTACTTAATATGTTATGAAGCTTCAATTTGAGAACTGAGAAAAGAGGGAGTCTATTTACAAGTTTATTTTTTTAGATTCAGAAAATGTAAATCACCTATATCACGTGAAATGGAATTTTTGAACTTTCAATTTAGAACTTCATAGAACTATACCACGTTAGTTGCTGTATATATATATATATATATATATATATATATATATATATATATATATATATATATATACATGTATATATATGTATATATATATAATGTATATATATATATATATACATTATCACATACATATTTTGTAATATTAGTCGAACAGTGGTCATTTTGATGAAGAAATTGCGGGGTCAATTAAATGGGTACAGAGTTATTACCCCCTACATAAACTGAAGCCTTGCATGTACTATGGAATCCTTTGATAGACCACTATACAGCTATCATTGACTAGTAAATACTATTAATGGACACTCGTTGTGAACAATGGCATTTTAATAGCTTCATTGAATGCTACTAATTTTAGCATACTACTAATTAACAACAGAATACCGCATCAATTGTATAACATTTGAATTATAGATTAGCCATTGTTGTCATTATGTAGTCCATCAAGGCTAGCATAAAATGGAACTCAGTAAATAACAATCCTCTCTCTCTTTCTCTCTCTCTCTCATCATTTTGTGGTGATATTAAATCAAATTTTGCCAAATATTGGTGGTTGATTGCAAATAAAAACAATTATATTTTCTCAGAGTCTCATTTTGTGATATCAAATTTTGTTAAATATTGACTATGGTTTTTGATAATAAATTTAAAAAATCAAATTTTGCTTTAAATATTGGTGCCAGCGTTTGTTTACAAATAAGCAGCTGTCTTATATAAATTTATGATATGTCCAATTTTGAAATAGATTTTTGTTTACAATAAGAAAATTTCTCACATTTTGTGATAATATTAAATCAAAATTTGCTAAATACTAAAAAGAATAATAAAATTTAATTTAGAAATGAATGATATCTTTTCCTATCAATTTTATAATATTAATCAAAATTTTGCTAAATATTTACTGTGGTTGAAAATGAAGTTTAGACTATTTTTGCAAAATCAATGAGAAAAAGATTTGTGATAATTGATCAGGTTTTGCTTAATAAATGATGTGTTTGAAAAAAAATTCATTTTTGAAAAGCATTTCTGATTTGTGATATTAAATCAAATTTTGCTAAAATATATACTCTTCTGTTTAAAAATGAAATTTAGTTTATAAATAAAAAGTTTTCTCTTTTTTTGAGAAATAGTAAATCAAAACTTATTAAATATGTTGTTAGTATGAAATGAAATAAAGTTTTTGATTTGTAGAAAGAGATTTAAAGTCGTTTACCATATGAAGCAATTTATTTGGTAAAAGTTGGTGTTAGAGTTGAATAACCAGTAGAGAGTCTTTGATTCAATAAGTGTTTGGTTCAGAGTTCAAATACTTCATTTTTTATATGTATAATCGTTTAATTTTGTAATTTTCAGTCACTGATTCGATACATGCAAAGGTTGAAGTAAAAAGATTTTCTCATATCACTGTGCAGTTACATAATATTAAATCAAATTTTGCTAAAGATCTGTTGGTAGTCTTTGAAAATTTTATTAACTTATAAAAAGGAATTTTAAAGTAAAAAAAACTGAAGGATTATCAGAAATCTTGTATTAGAAATGATACATTTGTTTTAAATTTAGCAAACAGAATCTTAGTGATAAAGTATTGCTGGCCAAATTGTGTGTTATCTGTCATCTTCACACTCTAAAAATCTCAAGAAACTATAACTGAGACCCCCATTTTTGACTAAAATAACTATAGAAATTACAAATGCACAATACTTCAACCTTCTGTTTAACTTTGAAAGCATACAGACAGAATTGCTGTGTTGTCGTCACACATTAACAAAATAGTCAAAATATGCAAATTAGATTACATGATGTCATCAGTAAAATTTGCATACATATCAGTCTAATTTGCATACAGATAAGATAGTAAGTTGGTATCAACGAGAGAGAGCTTGATGTTTTGATTGAGTTTTAGGGTAATCTGGTTATTAGCTTTATCACTTTACATCACTTTTAAGTGTAAATTGTAACTCATTTCAGTTTCTAGCCTGCAAAACTAGCAATTTCCGTAGAATCTGATCATGCTGATGGCAAGTACACAGAGAAGTTATTTTTTAATATTTAATCTTTTATTTGAGAAAAAAGATTTGTAGAAAAAGTTTTAAAGTCATTTGCAGTGTGAAGCAATTATTTATTTGGTAAAAGTTGGTGTCAGAGTTGATTAACCAGTAGACGGTCTCTTATTCAATAAGTGTTTAGTTCAGAGTTCAGGCAGTTCATTTTTTATATGTGTAACAGTTTAATTCTGTAATTTTCAGTCACTGATTCGATACATGCTAAGGTCAAAGTTCAAACAATGAATAGAGCAGTAGGTGGTGTACAGGGTCAGGGCTGAACTAGATAATTTTTTATATGGTCAAGGTTCAGATGTCTAATTTTTCATTCTCTGATTCAATTCACACTAAGTTCAAAGTATAAAGTGCAGGATAACTGGTGTATGTAAATACAAATTTCATGATCGACTTGGCTTCTCACCTCCCACAAGGAAAAGAAAAGTGTACATCAGGATGATATTCTGGGATGGGACAATTTGCCTGCTTTGGTAGGGCTGTGCGGCCAATACTGCCAACTCCAGACCCCATTTTAGACCTGTTTTGACCAAAAACCAATTTAGACCATTATAGTTTTTAAGAACATCAATTTTTAGACCAAAATTTATTTGCATGTTATTCCAGTAGTTTTATACTAAGGAAATGGTAGATCGCAAAATGTAGTCTCTCCGTCAAGAGGCAACATTTTGGGGCAATTAATGACAATGTCATGATTTGGTAGACAATGGACCACATTTTAGACCAAGCAAAAGTCTATGTTTTCAATTGAATTCTTGTTCCTTTTAAAAGTATTACATTATTTTTTGGCCCAAATTTCCTTAACTTTTGTCTGAAAGTATAGATATAATGGATTTTTATGAATAACTATCAAAATGATGGTTTTTATTAAAGAGAGACTATACTCATATAATAGTAAATCTGTTGAGTACCGGTCATTTTTCCGCCAAAATTATTTGATGAATTTTATTCTTATGTATAATTTTTCCGTTAATTTCAGCTTGATTTTAGACTAAAATGATAAATATAACTGTTGTTTATGAATCATACCCAAAATAGCAGTTTGAAAATGTCATTTTCCCGCCAAAATTATTTGATGAATTTTATTCTTATGTATAATTTTTCCGTTAATTTCAGCTTGATTTTAGACTGATATGATAAAAATAACTGTTGTTTATGAAACATACCCAAAATAGCAGTTTAAAAATGTCATATTTATAAATGTTTTTGAAAAGATCTGGTGATGATGAAAGCGTTAACATGTAAAAAGTATGCATCACTTACAGGATGTTTCAAGTTGACAAGCATACTTCTGCAAGTTGAGCAATATAAATATATCATATTCTAAGAAATAAATGACAAGGTGGTTGTCTCATTGATAGCTTGTGTTTTTAAGTGGAGACAGTGAAACTTATTAGTGCATTTCTTGTAAATACATATTCTATAGACATTAAATATACTGAATAGAATTGTAGCCATGAACTTCATTGTTAAACAAATGATATAAAGTCAATATCAAAATGGAAATTTTAATGGTCCAAGTTTGTATATAAAGTCTTCCCCTTTCTATCTCACTTTATTGCTTTCTTGTTGAGTGCCAAAAGGAAGGACTTCATCTTTTATACGTGGTATGCATTTGTCTGATTACATATCAAGTTTCCATTTGTAATGTGTTGGCGTCCATACCTACTCCAATTTATCACTCAAAAGAGTCGCCATCATATTTACTTACACCACTGTCAGTAACATATCAGACACACATACTTTCTTTGTAAGGAGGTTTTTCAAACCTCAAGTCAAAACGCAAAAGAGTCATGATTATATTTTCATAGAACCATCAGTGATAAGATGTACACATTTAGTTTGTAGATTTATCGTATGTCAAAACAAAATGCAAGTGTTGTCATAATATTTTCTTAGACATGTCATAAACAAATTGAATGCATGTACTTTGTTCAAAGTAGGTGTGTCGAACCTCAAAATTAAACTGTAAAGGAGTTGTGATAGTAGTTTTGTAAGACCCCCCTAAGTAACGATTTGGGCCCGTGTACTTTGTTGATTTGTCGCATCTCAGATCAAACTGCAAAGGAGTTGTCATAGTATTTTTGTTAGACCCCCCTAAGTAACAATTCAGGCCCATGTACATTGTTGATTTGTCGCACCTCAGATCAAACTGCAAAGGAGTTGTCGTAGTATTTTTGTAAGACCCCCCCCCCCCCCCCCAAGTAACGATTCAGGCCCATGTACATTGTTGATTTGTCGCACCTCAGATCCAACTGCAAAGGAGTTGTAGTATTTTTGTAAGACCCCCCCCCCCCCCCCCCCCCAAGTAACGATTCAGGCCCATGTACATTGTTGATTTGTCGCACCTCAAAGGAGTTGCGATAACATATTCTTAGACCATCAGTTATAAGTCAAACACACTATACCTTGTAGATTTGTTGCACTTCAATATTCAAAATGCAAAGCGATTGGCGTAATATTTTCTAAGTCCTGTCAGTAACAAGTTACACACATGGACTTTGTAGGTTTGTTTGTGTCTCAAATTAAAATGCAAACAAGTCATGATATGTTTGTAGATTTGCCAGTAACGAATCAATTGTGGATTTGTTGCACCACAAATGAAAATGTAACTCCAACTTCAAAACAAATTTTCACAGTATTTCGAGGAAATAAACAGTGGTCGCATGACATTTTCGTAGATAAGTTTCTAAGTTACAAACAATTTTGACATTTGCACCATGTAAGTAGTTTTGTCGCACCACAAATAAATATTTTTCCAGGTTCAAAACAAATTGTTTGCAGTATTTCGAGAAGTTGTCGCGTAATATTTTCTTTGATCTGTCATCAATGAATTGAACATATGTACTTTGTATTAAAGTAGATTTGTCGCCTCATTTAAAATCATAATTCCAACTTAAAATCAAATTTTTGCAGCATTTTAAGAAAGTAATCGGTTGTCGCATAATATTTTTCAGTCAGTAATAAACCGTAGACATGTATATGTAAGGATATTACATCCCTATTATTATGCACCTCGAATCAAACCATAATGCCAGCAAAATTTTTGCACAATTTCAAGAAGTTATATGATTCTCATGTAATATTTTCTTAGACCCGTGTGCAATGAACTGATGATGGTATATTTGTCATACCTCAAATCAAAACACAATTCTAAACAAATTTTCACAGTTTCGCAAGAAGGTAGGCAGTGGTGAGTAGAAACGTGCTTGTTTGAAGACACGGGTGATAAGACGTGTAACAATTAGCAAGATGGTGAGCAAAAGATGAAAAAAAGTAACCATGTACAGATGAGCTGCTTAATACCAGTTTGATCAGATTTTCAAAGCATTTCCACCCCTACTAATGTATGCGTCAATTATACTGAAATCGGTTTGCGACTGAAAACGCTGAAGATCTGTCAGTTGGACAATGGAAACAGCATGAAGTGTGCGCAGTTGTCCCTCCTAGAGGCTCTAATCTAGTATTTAATAGAGTGTTAGATAATGGTGGACACCCTAGGAAGTCTAAGACAAACAGCTTTAGCGTACAGAGACATACAATCATCCGTTGATGTTCCCCACTGGTCTTTACAAACAAATCCATTCAATAATTCTTAGCAAGCGAAGGAGAACCTGAGAAATAATACTAAATGATGTAGTACGCTGAAACTAAAATGACCTGGGCCACAATATGCTGTGCAATAAAGACACACTCATATTAGCTATCTGTGTGCTTGGCTTTCTATCTCACATTGTTATTTCATTCAGCGGAGAAATGAAAAAAATATGTCTTGTGTCCAGCTGGCTTCGCAATTGTAACAATGTCATTGTAACATTATGATAGGGACTGTAGCCAGGTATACTGCTTTGTTCCCGACTTCAAAGCGTGCCTGTGGGACTTTAATAAGAGGGGAGAAGAATTGCCGAGATTGCATGAATCGCTGTAATGTAAACACAACTAAAAAGACGTACTCTCCCTCTCTCTGCAGGGTTTATGTGTGTTATTCAAAAGAACTGGATCACAAGATACTTTGACATTCACGTTTTAAAAAGTTTTGCTTCTTGTATGGTGTTATAATAAGGCCATTTACTTAGACATTGAAACTAAAGTTACACTCCCTCTTCTCGTAATGTTTCTGTTTAAAGTCAATTACAGTTTGAAAGAACTGTTCAAGTTTTTTTGCCATGACAGACACGTGACTATGCAATTGAAATCTATGTAAATGAGGCTATTGGTATAATGGTGTGAAATGACAAGCTGCTCCTAGCGGAGGTATGCTGTCTTCCTGTATTGTATTATTACACACAAAGAAAAAAACGTCCGTTATTAATCTCTGTTTTGCTCCAAGGCATGAACGGATGATAATCTTTACATAAAAAACAACGTTTTGTTTCTGCTTTTGAATTTTTTGTTGAAAAAAAAAATGTACTATGGTTATCATGGATAAGTATGTCTTTACCATGGCTACACCATTGTCAGAACATTTTTCATTTTCGAGAGGTCATTTTTGATGTTTTCCAGAGCTTTTTTTTGCATACTTTAGAAGATATGTAACATTTCTTTTTGCTAAGTTGGTTTAAAATGGCAACTGTTCGTTGTCATTATAAAGTTCTTTTTGTTGGAATGAAAAAGCCTGGAAATTTTGGGTGGTTGTCATAATAAGGAGAAGCTTTTAGTTGATGATAGTATGACTTTTAAGATCTCCTTTACTGTTACTTACAGTCTGTAGTAAATGATGGATTTCAGATTGTGTTGGGGGGGGGGGGGGTTGTTATCTTGTAATATTTGCATAAATTGCCATGTATATAATTTTGATGTTTGAATCTTGATAAGAGAGGGAAATCTGGTAAAATATGTGTAACTTTTAATTTAAACAATGGTTTTGTTGCGGAATCTTAATAAAAGAGCAGGGAAATCTGGAAAAATTTGCATAGATTTCCATACCTAGTACTATAATTTTGATGAGTAACCCTGGTAACAGTGGGTGAAATCTGGTAAAATTTGCATAGATTTTCATACCTAGTACGATAATTTTGATGAGTAACCCTGGTAACAGTTGGTGAAATCTGGTAAAATTTGCATAGATTTTCATACCTAGGGTCCTTTGAACAATAATTTTGATGGGTAACCCTGGTAACAGTGGGTGAAATCTGGTAAAATTTGCATAGATTTTCATACCTAGGGTCCTTTGTACAATAATTTTGATGAGTAACCCTGGTAACAGTGGGTGAAATCTGATAAAATTTGCATAGATTTTCATACCTAGTACGATATTTTTGATGAGTAACCCTGGTAACAGTGGGTGAAATCTGGTAAAATTTGCATAGATTTCCATACCTAGTACGATAATTTTGATGAGTAACCCTGGTAACAGTGGGTGAAATCTGATAAAATTTGCATAGATTTCCATACCTTGTACCATAATTTTGATGGGTAACCATGGTAACTGAGGGTGAAATCTGGTAAAATTTGCATAGATCTCCATATTTTGTATCATAATTGGGTTTTAAACAAAGAAAATTTGATAAAACTTGAAAATATTTTAATCTATACCTGCACCATAAGTTTGATTGGGAACAAAACTGAATGTCACCTTGACAAATAAACAAAGTAACTACGTGTCCATAAATATGTAGTAATTTGAAAAAATGTACGTTATTGAGGGAACACCATATTTGTTTGTTTTCAAACAGTTTCCAGACCACTACTGAGAATTAATGTAATCATAAACTGTAATACAACAAATTGTACAGTTATTTTTTCAGTAATAATAACTGTACAATTTATTTGTGTACTTTAGGATACAAATAATTGTCAAACAAATACACATGCCAGGTTTGTATTTTTTGCCTTTTGTTGAAGAGAGAACACCTGGTATAACTCTTTTTTTTTCTTTTTTTTTGCTGTTAATGTACATTTCATTAATAGCAATAAGTATGTAAATTTCATTTATCTGAGTTCACCATATTTATTATGACGGTATCCACGGTTACGATGCATGGTATGCAAATTTGTTTATATTATTAAAGCCAGATTACCTGGAATCCCAAACTTTAGTAGTCTGGTCCTATATGCTTTACTATCATCTCCACTAGTATAGTTAAATGGATTTCTCTAGCATAGAATTCTGTTTTTACCACCAACAGAGATAATTTATGCTATTGGGAGTGTTTATATAAAATGTGATGATGTTATTGTGTCTTTGTATCAAACAGAAGGCCGAGTTTGTCGTAAAACTAAAAGAAGTTAGCAATAACAACTGCCTGACAAGCACTATTCATCGCTTCCCCAGCAGGAGTTTTAGCTAGATTTTCGATAGAATGTCTCCATTAGATTATACATTAGAAAGAGAGTGTAGTGATAATTTATGCTATCGGAGTGTTTATATATACTTAATGATGTTATTGTGTCTTTGTATCAAACAGAAGGCTGAGTTTGTAGTAAATTGAAAGAAGTTATCAATTACAACTGCCTGACAGGCACTATTCATCGCTTCCCCAGCAGGAGATTTAGCTAGATTTTCGACAGAATTTGTCCATTTGACTAGACGTGGAGAGAGAGATTGTACAGAACAACTACATGTATAGTCACCAGACTAAACCTTTAGTAAAACTGACTGAAAATGACAGGATAAATGTCTAAAAAAAATATGATAGAAATGCAAAGTATCCTCTTATTTCTAGTAGACAAATAACTTTTTAGTAAAATATTATTTGATTAGGTATAAAATGTGTAAAAGAAGCAAGTAACTACGGTTGAGAAAACAGGAAACAGTAGTAGAGGTTCTAGTCAAAAACTTTCGGTTATGTTTTCGTATTTGGGGTTTTGTGAAATTGGAAGGAAGGAAGTCATGTAAGAATTATTGTAATGTTCATACATAAGATATGAATACGAATAAATGATTAGCCAGACTCAAAGTGTAAAGTTACAGAAATTTCACTTAAATATTTCAAAATCTTAAAAGAACTGATTTTCATCGTATAATAGCGTTGCCTCTTTACATGCCTTTGGTACGTGAAAGGGAAGAACGTTGTATTGCAGTCAAGAAGTCTGATCAACAATGTAAACCTGTTAAGTTTTCAGAATGGTGAATTTTGGAGGACGGTGATCTTTTTTTAGAGCTTGCTGATTGAGCAATTAGTGAGTAAAAAAGAAAATTAAGACAATAATCTGTTTTTTGTTACCGGAGTGACGAGTTTCATCAGAGATGTGGATGATGATGCAGAAACGATGCTACATTGTGGATCTATTACAGAAATTTTTTGTGTGCCATTCTTGTAAGGATGGTGTTACTATAGCAACACAGGAGCACTTTGCTAGATATCTTCAAGTTGTCAGTCACATGTGAGGTGGAGAATAAGAGACTAAGAGACAGAAGAAAGTGACCATTCTTTTGTTTGGTCTGCCAATCACAGATTTCTTTCACTTGATTGCAGCAGAAAGAAGTATTCTTGATGATGTATAATGTATATTGATCAGAATGGACTGAAATACCACAATGTGGAGTTACTCAGACGCGATGAAAAAAAAAAGACAGTTTAAATTGGCGAGTGTGTTTGCTGTGTAGACGAGTATTATGCACCAGTGTTGGCCAGGATAGTGTAGTCATTCAGCAGTGTGTATTGAAGTGAGAGTAAAGACGCCTGTTCCATGGCATTTGGTTGACCTGCCGTGAAAGGACTAACGATCCTGTACGTTAGTAATACTACAGAGATAGCTAGTTACCATTCTCTTTCTTATTGTGTCGTCCATGAATTCTGCCATCCTTTCCATTGTACGCATTCTTCTATCCCATCAGCTCAATCTGTCTAGCCTTTGTCACTGTCTTTTTGTCGTTGTGCATGCTTTCGTCAACGTCAGAACGTGGATGGTTTGATTTCGTGACCAGTAGAATCGGTGACGATTTTTAACCAGATGCACCCAATCAGCCGCAATCTCCATTATGGCTAGAGATGAATCTCTGTAATAGACATAAAGAGCGACAAAGTATCGTTCTCCGTTTCCAGTTCTGTGGCGAATCACAAAAGACTGAAATTGAAGAAATACGCTGGAATTATTTTGAATGAAACAGTGATGGAATCAAATACGGATGACAGTTTTGGTATCCAATTTGTTTCACATAACAGCCAGTGTGTGCCAAGAAGAACTGAAATTGACCCCTTTTCTCTCACAAAAGATAGATCCAATCAAAATCAAGCAATTTTTCACAATTTTGTCATTTCACAGAAATAAAAATATTCCTTGCTTCTTGATTTTTTTCAACGTTATTGTGAATTTATCATTACGAACGATTCATCCAGACTTATTTTTAACTCCCAAATTACTTCTAAAATTTATTGCTTGGCAGAAACAGAAATAGTGCTTGCTTCCCGCATATTTTTTTCCAAAAGTAAGATGAATTGAGATTATATTTTGAATTTAACATTACGAACAATATATACAAGATATGTATTTCAACTCCCAAAATTACTTCTCACCAAAATAAGGTAATATTTGTAAATTCTGAAGTTAACAAATAGATGCAGTAAAGAAGGAAGTATGCTGACTCAATTTGATTGTACAGAGTTTTCAAAAAAAATCAGCAAAAATAAAAGTCAGCTTTGGATACCAGACGTCATATAATGAGGTGTATGTATTATTCATGACAGCAGGGGTTGGGGTCAAAAGCGGGTACAATTTGTTTCTGGCAGAAAAAGTTGCACAAGGTACATTTACGTATCTGTTAGATTTTTTAAAAAATAAATAAAATCTCAAGTATGTAAATTATCAGAGAGGAATTTCAGTTCTAGAAAATGCGAGAAATCCTAAAAATAAAAGGGCAAGTCTTTATTTATGAACGGTAGACGCTAGACTTGTTGCGGCCTCCAACTGGACAAACTCTTTAGAGACCGACAATGTAGGTATCAGTAAGATAATTCATGCGGCTCTCCTGCAGGATATGTATTTGTTAGAAGATGTACAAAAGAAGTGTGGTAGTTATGTGCCGTCACTGAGGAGCGCATAAAAGAGGAGGAAATCTCAAAGAGAAGTGATGAAAAGAGAGAAAGGCGAAAAAAGATTGCATCAAAAGAGAGATGAAGAAAAGATGAATGGAGGAGATGTACAAAATATCTTTTCATATATTTTACCGTCTCTGCAGGCTCCTAGGGCTAGAAAATAATTGGATGGTCGTACAAAAGAAAGTTGTACATGGAGGTGGTTATAGTGGCCGTAAATACCTCGTAGAATGTGGTGCGAAAAAAAAGATGATAAACGCTAAGATGTGATTTGAAAAGTGGTTAACACAGTAGGAGATAGTGCGTAACAAGGAGGCGTTAGATAATGACAAAAATAAACACCACTTTCTAGTGTACAGTGTTACACTGTATTCATTTTGTATTACAACGTAGCAAAGTCTCTTTCACTTTGTTACTTTGTGTTACAACGTAACAAAATCTCATTCACTTTGTATCACTTTGTGTAGACTTTTGCTTTGGTTTGTACACAGCTATTGGGAGGGATTAAAGTGAACTGTGTTTTAATCAGGTGCAGCAAATGGCACAAATCTCTATTGCCCACAATGTTTTAAGCATTTTGTAGACAAAGGACTGTTTTCTTTCCGTGTTTAATAGCAAAAAGCGGACACTACGCTACAGATGTGGGCAGATGAGAATACCTTCATTCACAGTGGGTAAATATTGGCACAGAAAGGTTTGGATTGCCTTTTGATAAATTGTGAAAAGGAAGTAAAGAGACAAGAAAAATGAAAGGTTACAAAATGTCAGGATTAGCGTCGTCAAAGGGACAACTGGTTTAATCCTTACCGCTCATGTCACTCTGTTTTTCACTTTTTGACAAGCCACTCAAACTGTTTGTATTATCTGTCTATCTTTGCTAAAATAGAAATACATTGTTGGGGAATTATTATCCAAATGTATTTTTTGTGGATAACGTGCACAATTGTTGCAAAGTACCGATAGTGAAATTTTTTGTGTTGTCAACTTTTTTCGGTCAAAATTTAGTAAAGTGAACTGAAAATTTGATTTGAATTGTAAAAAATTTTACACAGTTTTGCTTGAAGATGTTGTAGGGGAAATATTTGAGGTTTTGATTGGAAAAAATGCAGAAGATTTTGTTGAAAGATGTAAACAAAAATTTGCCAGAAATTGAGAGTTTTGCCTGAAATTTGCTGGGGGTATGTATTACAATATAAATGTAACAGGTTGAAATTTGAGAAATGGGTCAAACTTAGGATGATACAGATAAATTGGAGGTTTTGTCAGAGGTTTTCACAGGAAACTTGTTTATGTTGTTATAATAGGTATCATTAATGCGGGTTGAATTTCAGAAATTAGTCGAAATTACAGAAAGTATTTTAACTTTGTCACAAGTTCTGGCTGAAGGAAAATTGTTTCACTGTTCATTGGTATATGTATGCTGTAAACACTGGTTGAATTTCAGAAATTGGTCAAAATTACAGAAATTATTTTTTTTTTTTAATTTTGTCAAGGTTTGGCAGGGAAATTTTCTTTTGATTAATTGGCCAAGTAAAAAAAAATGCATGTTTCCGATAACCTGACTGATCCTAAATTATGGTGCCAATGATAAACTTTTTTTTTTTTTTTTTCATTCTAAACGTTTTTTTGTTTTTTTGTTTTTTTTAAACTAAAAAGAACTTATCCATATTGTCATGGAAACTGTAACTTTTGGTAGAAGATGGTGAATGAAAAATCTATTGCCATATATGATACTGTACTGTGTTCATGGTATGTTGTTGATAAGGCTGTTGGTTGCTCTCGGAACAAATCAATGACAAATTCATAACTATTAAATATGCTGGTCTAAGTTTACCATAGTATCTTAGGATATAGTTTATTTGAATGAACATATTTCAGGAGTTCACAGATGAAATTCATTATGGTCTGTGAAATTTCTTATGAAATTTCTTGCTATGGCCTGACGTAATAGCTTGATTATGCAAATATACAACCTCTCCGACTCGACTTCAAATACATTGCATGAAGCTTTTATTTTTTATTTTATAAATTGTGTACTCATCTCTCTTTCATTTTGACCTGTGCTTGCTCAATATTTTGTTTATAACCATGTATATTCAACATTTTTTTTATTCAAAAAGGTGAAATGGTGATAATTTACTTCTATTTCGGTGTAAGTTTTCTTGCCGAAGTATTTTTGGGTCAATTTTTCTGTAAAATCACCTTCCATGTCTTTAAGACTGTAAGTTGAATTTAAACAGTGTTGTCTGCAAACAAATAAATAAGTTAAATAAAAGAATAAATGAATAAATAAATAAATCAATCAAATTTCAAGCTACCTACCCCATTTTCTGAAGTCATGTGATCAGAAACAAACTGTTGTGTTGTTTTTGTTTGTTTGTTTGTTTTTGCGTTAGCAGTAAATTTGTGTAAAAAATATTGATATTTGGTGAACAATGAATGTTATCAGGTGTCAACAGAAAGGGGGGCGCTCGAGTAGTGCATGGTAGAGTCTCTCATTTACATCGTATTTTATGAGACAAGAACAGGAAACGCTCAAAGCCACGTATGTTGCCAATTTCACAAATGATCAGAAAGGCCAAGTTTGAAAGGACTGGTCTTGAAAGGATGCGAAAACCGTATCACTTGTGATTTCTGTGCCACAATGGAAATTATATACTATCTGGGAAATGAGGTATGAGTAACACTAAAAGACCCCTTACAAAGGTACCGGTACTCATTTGCAAATGACCTTTTCACAAACTTAGGAAGGTCTCCAAATGAGTCTCCAAAAAGGAATTATGGTTTGGTTGAATATATATGTCTGATCCAAAGAAAAACGTTTAACTTACTATTATTTCCAACATATGTTTCCCGCCAAAAAGTAAAATTTCTACTCGCGGTCAAAAATTTGGAAATTTAGGAACAAATCGTTACTGATATAACAAGAATTTTGTATCCATAAACATTCACTCTTCACTGTATCAATATGCTCATGCATATTGATAGGTAGATGTTATTCCCGCCAAAATGTCTGACCGATGATATGTGTGCATATGCATGTAGTTCAGTTTCCTGCCAAAAAGTCTGACCAAAATGAAATAAATGTGAGTGTATTTTTTCAATTTTTGTAAAAAATTATTGTACACACATTTTGTTTGCCTTTTTTGTATCCTGTTGTTAGATGCTTTATTTATTTCTTTTAACCCCCCCCCCCCCAGAAAAAAATGGCCTTCCAAAATTGTTGACCAAAAAGGAATGAATTTGTAGTTTTTATCATCTTTGCTGTTAGATCGTCCCAGCTTGAATATTATTTTTGTATATCTCTAATCAACCTGAATATGGCCACAAAATGTTACTTGAAATTAGCATAATTATTATGTATTATATGAATTTTTTTTTTATAATGTAAATATTTTTATGAATGGCCCCTTAATGATCATCACAGCCGTTTTATACAAGAACAGCTATATGAAAATGGGCAGTATATTAATATTTTGTAAATTATGTCGATTGTTTGGTTTCAATTTGACTATTAACTATTTTCTCTCTGTTTTTGTACATAAATTTTTCCACAATGTCGACAGTTTTTTATAATTAGCATTTTTTCTGTTGCTTTTATCAAAAAATATGTACATAAACGGTACAAGATATTAGCGTTCCTTTGTAAAAAAAAAAAAGAAAAAAAGAGAGAAATTTACACTTCATTTCACAAATGAATTGAAATCTTGTATATTTAGCCATCTTTATCGTATATTCGTAGTTTTTTTTTTTAAATGACCATTTAAGTGCAATTAGAATTATGAAATTAGTCATCAGAAAATTAAGATCATTTGTTTGCGATGATAGCGGAAAGATAAGTGCAAGGCATGTTTAGAGGTTAAACAATTACTCCGTCAGCTGTGGTGATGGTGGTGGTGGTCGGCTAATGAAAAGTATGTGTGTGTGTGTGTGTCCAGTTAATTGGCAATTACTTGTATTGTGAGTCAGCTTTATATGCTAATCAACAATAGAAAGTCTCAGAATAGACAGTAAGAGAAGTAAACAATGCCTTTCTGATTGTCGTCCAGTTTGCACACAAACGCCCCTACCTTAATTAGCTAGTGGTAAGTGTAGATATGATTGTCATGTAATTACTCACCAATTACGTTCCTTTCATCGCATGTTCTCAAAAGGTAAAGAATATTGTCCAACTGTAAGATTGTTAGGCTCGTTATTTATTGTGTGCACTCGTTTGAGTTGTTAAACTTTTGTCTTTTATGTCCCCCACAAAGCTGTTTAATTGTGTTACATTGTTTGTAGCTTAATAATGAGGAAGTGTAAATGGTTTTTTTGCTTTTTCACTTGATGGCTTTCATCCCGTATTTTGTCTATGCATCAGGGTGTAACGCCGACTATTTGTGTAAGTTCCTTAATGCGCTTGAGTGAGCAGATTAAATGATGCGGTCGGCATGGAAACCAGATTACTTTGGAGCCAAATCCTGGCCACAGGCAAACTTGATGCATGTTTTATACGCCGGTTGTATTGTTTCATAGTTTTTTCTTCTTGATCACACAAAGGATTTTGCACAACTAAGATGTATAACGTTGCATGTATTAATCGATTTTCCAAAATGTAAAAAACGTGGTCTCAGGGCGTTTTCTATGTTAAGCAGTATTCAGCTGACCGCGTACGCATCAACAGTATATCTAATCCCGACAACAGACCTGTTGTTATTGCTGACTTGCCACAAGTGATGTATTAATACCAAAAACCAATATTCATGATTCAAGAAAAAGTCATAAGTTATTGAAAGATGATATTTATTAGCAGGGCTGTTGGATGAATTGAAGAACAATATAGTGAATCATCAATAACGTTTATTTTGCTGATCAATATTTCATCCCGTTGTCATTGGGGAACTCTTGCTTTAGTTTGTACTAAACCAGGATTGAGTTATGATATTAAGATATCATGTTGTACCTCCAGGTGGCTGTTCTTTTTCAAAATACACTCCTAAGCCAAAGATGAACACGTACTAGTACGTTGCCTCCTTCAAAGGGTCACATATGCAGGACTCATTTGATCAGTTTCTGGTTTTTTTTCTCCTTATATGGTCAATAGTTGACCATTTTTTGTTGTAAGGTTTACATAACGGTAGATTTCATCCCATTGGTCAGAGTATGGTGCATGAACTTTGACCTGGTCATTTACTTGCACATTTTCTTCCTTATTTGGTCATATGTTTGAGTATATTCTTTCCTTATATGGGCAGTATTTGACCAATCTTGTTACTTGTGTATCAACTTCCATATTTGGTTCTTTTGATGACCAAATATGGAAGTTGATACAAAAGTAGCAACACTGGTCAAATACTGCCCATATTAGGGAATGACCCAAGAAATGCATATTGTAGAATCCTTCTATTTGCTATTCCCTAATATGGTCATTATATGACCAGTTTTGTTACTTTTGAATCAACCTCCATATTTGGTGATATCTAGATGGAGTTTTGTATGGGTCATCAAATTCAACCAATCATGCTATTTATGTGTGTTTATATACTCACATGGTCACACCTTGACCAATGACGTCATATCGTTCCCCCCACCCCCCCTATTTGTAGTGTTTTACTTCTATCCAAGTAATTTTAAAAAATAAACCCCAAAAACACCCCCAACAGGAAATGAAAAGATTAATTTCAAATTATTTTGCAATGACTTTCAATGAGTTTAGGATGGCCTGAAGTCACAAGCAGGGAGTTTTCCCAGTATCCTTTGCGACAAAAGTTCTCAAAATGGCAGCACACACTGAGGCTCAACATGGCAGAATTTTGACATTAAGTCATAAAACTTTAATAAGATAAAATAAGATAAAACTTTATTTCAACTGTTTAGAAAATTTTTCATTTCTAATTTGGTATTTAAAAGAAATAAAGTTAATAATAATCTAAGTAAATAAATAAGTTATAAATATGAAAGTATAGAATAGTTCTAGTGTTTGTCTATATGTTTCATTTTATTTCTTAAGTTCACATACGTATCGATTAAATACACATAGCAAAGCTATCTAAAAGTGCTAATGTGTTTGATTGGACCTTTCCTTCAATGACTGGTTTTTGTTCTCCGCTAAAAATGATTTATTGCTGGCTCAAATGTGTTTGAAATCTGCCAATCAGATTTGAACTTGTTAATGACTGTGTTTTATGGTTGTCTTCTATAATTAGCATATGATTGGTTGCATTGTGTTTGAAATCTGCCAATCAGATTTGAACTTGTTAGTGACTGTGTTATGGCTGTCTTCTATAATTAGCATATGATTGGCTGCATTGTGTTTGAAATCTTCCAATCAGATTTGAACTTGTTAATGACTGTGTTATGGCTGTCTTCTATAATTAGCATATGATTGGCTGCATTGTGTTTGAAATCTGCCAATCAGATTTGAACTTGTTAGTGACTGTGTTATGGCTGTCTTCTATAATTAGCATATGATTGGCTGCATTGTGATCTGCCAATCAGATTTGAACTTGTTAATGACTGTGTTATAGCTGTCTTCTAGAATTAGCATATGGTTGGCTCCATTGTGTTTGAAATCCACCAATCAGATTTGAACTTTTTCATGACCAAACTATGGCTCTCTCCTAAAAAGTAACTTATGACTGGCTCATTTGTGTTTGAAATCCACCAATCAGATTTCAGCTTGTTAATGACCATGTTATGGTTCTCTTTTGGAAGTGACTCACAGTGATAGCAACAGTAAATACTGACTAATCAGCAACATAGGGGAAGTGTTTAAGGGCAGGGTAGGTATGAATCAACAATCATAGCATAATGACTGCAGTGCTTGTAGCCATGGAAATCAGTCAATACTGCTATTGAAATCAGAGATCAATACCGGGGTCATAATTTGCCATGGGTGTCCCTTGATGAGAGACAATTTGATAGTGATATCAATGTATGATATCACTGTGTATGCTCTATTACTCTATTTGTGCCCTCTCTATGTGTGGCTTAATTCAACCATCAAGTCTTTGTGACTGACTTCAAACAGTGTATACAGGTCACCTTCTGTAGTGATTGTATATGACATCTATTTATGCTTCTAGAGGTCTCTCTCAAGTTCATTGTACAGACTCAAGTTCAGTGTACAGAATGACAAAATTACAACATAAAAATGTATCATTTTCGACAAATTATGGGAAAAAACTTCAATACAGATGACGGCTATTTATGCGTCTAGAGGTCTCTCGCTAGTTCAACGTACAAAAATACAACATAAAAATTGGACATTTTCAACAAATTATGGGAAAGAAACTTCAATGCAGATGACGTCTATCTGTGCTTCTGTTTATAAAGAGAGGTCTCTCACTAGTTCAACGTACAGCGTTAACAAAAATACAACATAAAAATTGGACATTTTCAACAAGTTATTGGAAAGAAACTTCAATGCAGCTGACGTCTATCTGTGCTTCTATTTCTATGGAGAGGTCTCTCTCAAGTTCAACGTACAGAATAGACAAAAATACAACATAAAAATTGGACATTTTCAACAAGAAAGAAACTTCAATGCAGATGACGTCAATTTATGCTTGTTTATACAGAGAGGTCTCTCTCAAGTTCAATGTACAAAGTTGACAAAAATACAACATAAAAATTTGACATTTTCAACAAATTATGAAAAAAAAACTATTCATGATTTACATGTCCACATTTGTGTGGTTGGTCTCTATCATTCAATGTACCTATTTTGGCAAAAATACAACATAAATGTGTGTTGCTTTCAAAAAATCAAGCAAAAAACACACTTATATTATAACTAACAGTGTGCATAGTTTCCAAAAATACATCATAAACAGTTGTCACTTTTAAAAATTACGTAAAAAGAACATTCAAATTTCAAAAGGTGTATATTCACTTTTATTTGTATAGAGCTTCAGTGTACTTTGTTGACAAGAATACAACATTAAAAAATTGTCATTTTCGACAAATTTTAAAGAGAAAACAAACGTGATGTGCATCCAAATTTCTATGTGTGATCTCTATCATTCAATGTACCTCGTTCATAAAAATACAACGTAAAAATTTTTCTCTTGGAAAAAATAAAAATAAAATTAGTCAAAATTTGTATATCCACACTCATATTTCTACTGTTCGTCTCTCTCAAGTTCAGTGTCCCCAGTGTGAAATAAATACAACATAACAATTTGTTGCACTAAAACAATTGAGAACGAAAACTTATAGTCAAAATATATTTAAGTTAATGTTCCTAGTTTGCAGAAAATAAAACACTAATTTTGATCATATATTGTATAAAGAAAACGCCAAATTTATCGCTTATAAAAATCAAGACTAAAAAGTCAAAAAATAAATTTAGCTTGAAAAAACCCAAAAAAAACTAACAGTTACTTTATATAAGGAGTGTCATGATTTGTATTGAAAGTCATGAAATTTGCCCGGGTTAATCCAAACATTGTGCTCGGGAAGGCTCAAAAGATTTTGAGATTCGACGTAAAAATTCCATCTCAGTGTGACATAGTTTCTAAAATCACAGGGAAACAGTTTGAAATATTATTATTACATTTTTGAATTTCTTATTAAAAGAATTATCAGCACCTTCTTTTTTTCACTTTGTCATATTTTGGTCACGTTATATTAACGCTCAAAAAATCTTTGCTTTCAATCAGAGATTTACATGATTTACAAAGACTTTTTTCATCAAAGTGAACCCCGACATCATCAGCCAAATTTACATAAAAGACAAAAGGGCACATTATGAACACCCTTAAATTACAATAATATGTCCATAAAGGACCTCAGTATCAATGTGCACATGATTCACCTCAAGTTTCATCAGGTCAAGATGGGAAAAGGATAATAACCCATGTGACTGTCACATGACAGTCAGGTGACCAGCTATACCCAATTAGAGAAATATTGCTGCAAGCTGTGATATGTGTATGAAACATGATATGTATTCCCACACAACATTAAATGCCTGCCAATTGTTGTTACACAAGTCAGACTCATTAAATTTTGATGTCATCCTGTGTTTCTTAGTCTTAAATCTTTTTTCCCCCTCAGTTATAATCAGATACAGCGCATTCATTTTTAATTTCAACTTGTAAAAAACAACAAATTTAAAGTTTTATACCGGGGATATCAAATTACAAGCGATCACAAAGATATCGTGGGCATGAAATGTGATGCCATCGTCTATACGTACATTGGTTTATAACACCTGACTAGTAAGGTATCTGCTTAGGAAGATGAGAAAAACGTTGCAGGACATCCTTTACTGAAACCTGAGTCAGATCTTTCCAATTCTAAGCACAATTTCAATTCTTGACCTCACTGCAAAGTTAACCTTTTCATGAAACTGAGAATGCTTATTGTGATCAGGAAAGGAGAACAACAACCCCCCCCCCTCTCCCCACCACAACAAACATCACCAAATAAACCATCTAGTAGCATTCTCACAACCACCACCATCACCATGACAACCTCACCAAGACAACCATCAAGTAGCATCCCCCACCACAACCACCATCACCACTTTCTAGTAGTCTCCCCCACTACCAACATAACCACCATGATCATCATCAAGTAGCCTCCCCTCAAACACCACCATCAAGTCTTCATGTCAGTGCAGAAAGATCGTATCTGCTATGCAGTTGTATAGGCAGGATCGACCTTACTGTACTGACACGAGGAAGTAGCCTCCCCAACACCACCATCAAGTAGCCTCCCCACCAACACTACCATCAAGTAGCGCCCACCATCACCACCACCATCATCAAGTAGCAACCACCAACACCACCATCAAATAGCCAGCTTCCCCACCAACACCACCATCAAGTAGCCTCTGCACAAACACCACCATCAAATAGCCTCCCCACCAACACCACCATAAATAGCCTCCCTACCAATACCACCATCAAGTAACACCCACCACCACGACTACCATCAAGTAGCCTCCCCTCCATCACCACCATCAACTACTAGAGCCTCCCCACCAACACCACCATCAAATATAGCCTCCCTACCAACACCACCATCAAATAGCCTCCCCACCAACACCACCATCAAATAGCCTTCCCACCAACACCACCATCAAATAGCCTCCCCACCAACACCACAATCAAGTAGCCTCCTGACCACATCATCCCTATTACCACCATCACAATTTAGCCTCTCCATCACCAGCAACAACAACAACACCACCATCAAGTAGTTCCCCACCACCACCACCACCACCAAACTTAAAAACAAACAACAATGCATGCAGACTTAGCAGCTGTAACATTATTGTAGAATCATGTACACTAACTTACATCATCCTACACTTTAGTTCTTGAATCACTAACCTCATAATTTCTTGTCTAAAGAACAAATCGAAGTCTAAAATATTGTGTATACCTTACCTCTATTTCCCATCTATTTTACAGGTCTCACCCCAAAGGATGATAAAGAGTGGTATTAAAATTACCAAAATCTACCTTCATTTCCAAATCCATCTACCTGTGTTTGTGGTACGTATGTTCAAAAATTTACCTGAGCCATATTTTAAATACCTGCCAGATATTGTAGTATTGTATCTCCCATACAGTGATCCCAGGTTTTAGTCAGGTGACACCTCCTTCCCCTTCCTGTGAAACAAATGATTGTATATCCCTCTATGCATACAAAATATATATATATATATATTGTTACATGAGGTGAACAGGTGCTTCACAGATAAATATCCATGAAAATCAAACTTATTTAATTCTCTCAACTTTATCGTATGAAAGCTTTGTTCCTGGTCATTTTGAAATAATTAAAGAATTTTGGGGTTCACTGTTATGTTTTCAAGGAAACTGACATTTTTTTTTAATTTTCCAAACATAGTATTTAGTGGCCATATTCAGTTGTGAAATATCTTTATTTTGATATCGTATTGATCTCTATTTCATAAGACAGTACATTGACCCCAAATTTGTTATATTTGATTTTGACTGAGAATAGTTTGGCGCGTTCTTGAACAAAGTAACGGCAAAATTTCTAAAGACTTTATTTCCGAGGAGCATTTCACGTTAATAAACCATGAGAACAATTCTTAAATTGATAAATTCAGAATATCTCATATTCCTGTCTTTTTACTTTTGTAAACTTTCATTTAGGGAATGCTTTCGGAATGAAATGATGGATTTAAGTCGATGCACTTAAATTCATAATCTGCAAACAGCCTCTAGGATTTAAACAGATTGACTATGATATTATTGCAGTATTAAAAGGTATATAAAAGCTATCTTACTTTGCCAATGTTAACAGGAGAGAAAAGTATCCGTTGCGTTGGTTTCGTGTTATTCTGTATCCACTCCATGTAAAAAGTTATTTTTATCAAATCTACTGAGCTGTCATGGATGTGTCAATTTTTAAAAGGAAACACTTAATATGATTCTGTATATTTTATTTATTTATTTATTTACAATGAAAACAGGTATTATATACCAATAGACTATCATTCCACACTTGCTATGTACAACATTTTTACTAGACTGATACACAATACTTGACTTGAAAAATAGGACAGAACCCCATGGCCGATGAGTTCCAGTGTGGCGTACTCAGGTTTTTTGTACGAGCACTTACAGTGTTCTCTGCAGCCGTAATGCTGCAGAAAACGCTGCGAGGATGAAGGTTTCAGCAGTGGAATTTGTACACACAGGGTTGTGCACACTTTATTCAGAGATGCTTGTCACCTGTCTGACTGTACCGTACACAGGGAACCTTGCACGCCCTTGTAACATAATACCTAGGACAGGGTTGTGTACATAGGCATACCGTACCAGCTCAATGGAGCCACAGGGGGCTGTACCAGTTATGTGTACAATATCCCTGTAACAGCTCTGGCCAAGACACTAGGTGTGACATACCTAGATTTGACAGATGTGTAACTGGTTTGCAAACATCAATGTAACATGGATGTGAAAAATAGCAATGCAGCATAGGTTTTTATGACACAAGCTTTTTCCTGCAACCCAGGTACTAGCTATGTGAGCATACAAGTTATAACAGGGGTATTTCCCATAGCCATGCACCAGCTATGTCAACATTGCTGTAACAGCGGTATTTCTCACAGCCATGTACCAGCTGTGTGAGCAATGCTAGTCGGATATGAACAAAAGGGTTGACATAGCTGGTGCATGGCTATGGGAAATACCCCTGTTATAACCATGCTCACATTGCTGGTACCTGGCTGTGGAAAAAAGCTTGTGTACATGGTCATGTTATAAAAACCTATGCTGCATTGCTATTTTTCACATCCATGTTACATTGATGTTGGCACACCATTTACACATCTATCAAATCTAGGTATAGTGTGTTAGTCAGAGCTGTTACATGGATATTGTATACATAGCTGTTACAGCCCCCTGTGGTTCCACTGAGCATCGGGCTGGAACACCTATGTGCACAACCCTGTCCTAGGTATGTGAATAGGGGTGTACAAGGTTCCCTGTATAGTGACAGGGCCCCTTAGGTCACTCGTATTTTCCTTATTGAACAAAGAAGAATACAGGGGAAAATGTCAAATTATTCTATATAATCCCATGAAATCAATGTTAATTTTACATCATAATGCTCCAAGTATGATGCCACAGACTGATACAATTCAAGCCGGAGGCGAGAACTTGTAGTCCATGATATCATACAAGAAGCATTACGATGTAAAACTAACTGTTCGATTTTGTGGGATTTTGAATCGAATTTTACGAATACTGCAACATTTCATCATATTAAATTCTTCATCGCCTATCACAAATGACGTCTGATGGCTATGCAAATTACATAACCGTGTGACCTGTCTCGAGGTCAAGTTTACAATCTGCACATCAGATTGTGCTGTGGTTTCACAGCCAAAATTAACGGTTAGCTTGCTATGTACACATACTACTAAATTTAGGTTTTTTAAACGTAAGTAAACCTTGTCCGAATATTACATTTATTTGTTCTATCATTTCAATTACATTCTTTATATTCGTTCCGGGATTTTGTTAGTTCGGAGCCATCTGGTCTCAATGGAAGTAAGTTTCCGGCTGCTACGCATATATACAAATCATCATCGATCATCAACATAATTTTCAGATAGAATTAAAATACAAATAAAAGTCCCTCGGCATATCAGCCTCGTACCACCCAAGGACCTATGTAAAGTAATAATATCATGTGCATTTACCAGTTTTGAAAGTACATAATTATTACGATAAATGTGATCGTAGGGTAGAATCGCAGGAACAAGTCATTCTGAACAGTTAAGAGAAACAAAGTTCGGTAGAACAGGGGTGACGCAGGTTTTTGATCTGTCCTGTTTGATGTCACACAGGTGAAGATTTGCATGTATTTATGTCATAATACCACATACACAAGCTAGGTTGCACATGTTCGAAATAAAAATATTGGATTTATACAATATCGTTGAAAAGAAGCCCCCAAAATACACCTTAAACGATAGCACAATAGGATGGGGTTAGGTGATTGGGAATGACATAATTAATTTATTCATTCCATTTGACTTAAACATTGTGAGGTGGAAAAAGGAACTAAACCTAGATATTTTCACTACTAACATTTTTTTAAAAATTAGATAAATTTTTACGGCATTTCGGTCACTACTCACTTTCATGTTTTTGTTTTCCAGCGAAATAAGCAAAAATAAGACTTCTGTGGAGACTTCAATTGTTACAGTAATTTCCCTCTTCCTCAATTAAAACACATTAATAAGACTAATTTATACAAATTACTAAGCCTGGTGCACTGTTAATGTACAAAGAGGCCAATTTTCCTTGTTTTGTTTTTCAGCAAAATAAGTCTTTTAGGAAAAATATCCAGTTTTACAGTAATTTCTTCCAGTCCATAGATCTTCACTTCCAGAGATCCAAATACCGTATCTGAAACACTGTGATCTGTCCAATTAAAGTGATAAATTGTCACAAGCCGTATGATTATTTAGTTATTTTTATAATTCTAATGAGGTATTATCTTGTCATTCATATTACATTGTTGTAAACGCTTGACTGGACTGTTGTTGTGGTTCACAAAGCTTAATGAAAGACATAGGCGGATTAATTATCAACAAGTTGTTATCATTGTGTATGAGGACACTTCCAGTCATCTTTGAATTAATAACATTGCAAGAGTCGTGATCAAATTCTTTTCAGAATGTCGACAGTTTTCATGCAATTAATTTTTTCCTATGGACTCGGTGTTATGATTAATATCTTAACTAGCCTTTGTTCCATAGTGTTTGTTAACATTATTATGCGAGGATGTTGATGTAATTTATCGCTATATTTCTCATGACACTATGTTTCATCGTTGTAACAAAAAGTTAAAAAATTGACGCCGTTTTACAGCCATATCAGAAAAAACTTACATCATCACTTACTCATGACCCTGTGTTTCATCGTTGTACCAAAAATTAAAAAATTGACGCCATATAGCCAGATCAGAAAAACGTACATTGTCAGTTTCTTATGACCCTGTGTTTTATCGTTGTAACAAAAAGTTAAAAAATTAATGCCGTGTATAGCCAGATCAGAAAAAACGTACATTGTCAGTTTCTCATGACCCTGTGTTTTATCATTGTAACAAAAAGTTAAAAAATTGACGCCGTGTATAGCCAGATCAGAAAAACGTACAGTCAGTTTCTTATGACCCTGTGTTTTACCGTTGTAACAAAAAGATAAAAAATTGACGCCGTTTTACAGCCATATCAGAAAAAACGTAAATCATCACTTTCTCATGACCCTACATTTCATATCGTAACAAAAAATTAAAAAATTGACGCAGTGTACAGCCAGATCAGGAAAACGTACATCATCAGTTTCTCATGACCCTATATTTCGTATCATTGTGACAAAATGTTAACAAATTGACCCCCTCTAAAGCCAGATAAAAAAACGTACATTTTCATTTTCTCATATCGTTGTGATGAAAAGAAAAAAACGTACATCGTCACTTTCTCATGACCCTATATTTCATATCGTTGTAACGAAAAGGTAAAAAATTGACACCCTCCACTGCCAGATAAAAAAAACGTTCATCTTTAGTTTCTCATGACCCTATATATGCAACAACAACAACAAAATTTGAATGACACCTTCTACAACCACCTAAGAAAACAGTTTCGCCATAAATGATGGTGAGATGGTGACACTCTAAATATGTATGTAGGCAGAAATTAGCTGTCATTGCAATCTGATTAAAATCTGATGTGGTGAAAGCAGCTAGATGTCTTAAATTTACCTCTATTTCCATCGTTTTATGTCCTTTGTTATGTTCCGGGGTGATCGCCACCGTCCCACATCTGAACCTGTGTAATAGAAAATCTCGTTTGAATCACATTCTTTTGAGTAGCCAGGATGAGCATTACATTGGCAGCTGCGCACACTGGAGAAATTGAACAAACATACACACAGATGATTGTGTTGACGACACTGCCCATCCGTGGTGGCGCCATCTCTCCAAACGATTTTAAAAGAAGCGTG
Source organism: Glandiceps talaboti (assembly GCF_964340395.1). Taxonomy (NCBI): domain Eukaryota; kingdom Metazoa; phylum Hemichordata; class Enteropneusta; family Spengelidae; genus Glandiceps; species Glandiceps talaboti. Next base: position 8,445,828 of record NC_135559.1, read on the forward strand.
ACGATTGGTTGAAAAAATCATTCAAAATCCTGGAGATTCAAATGAGATTTTCTATTACACAGGGTCAGATGTGGGATCGGAAGGCGGCGACAATATAAATGACACAAAATAATTTAAATAGAGGTAAATGAAGAAAGTTTTGTCAAATAACTATCCCACTTGAAAACTTTGTACATACTTTATTTTCTTTTCTTTTGATTGCATTCATCACCATCCGCACAGTTACCCGTAGCGGTTTTGCCATCTTCTTTCAAAGTACAATCGCGACCTGAGTTCACATTTATAGTGTTGTATCGTTTTATGTTGATATAGATGTGATATCGATGTACATGTATCAAAATGAAAACAATCCCCTCTCAGTTCCATGGATAAAAAGCATATAATCGGACTACGCATTGTTTTCAAAAATAATTACAATCATACTGAAGATATTTTACTACGCTATTAAACTTGCATTTTTTTATAAAGTTAAAACACCAGTTTCTAAGCATTTTATATGTTTTCGTCATTTCACTTTGATCATGGCCCCACCCGTGAAGAACTGGTCAGGAACTGGTAGCATTTTACTGGCTTTGTACATGGAATACTTTCCCTCAGTGATAGGATGACGTGAAGTCACAATTTCTCAAAGTGAACACTAGCGGGCGCTGTATTTAAGGGCAAAATGGCGACATACATGACCTTGTTATTTCGGAAGCTAAAACCGATCTTTAAGCTATACCAAAGGTAATTGAGTTCAAAAAATGGTATAAATCACTTGTCACATTTATTATATTGATAGAAATTGCAATGTCATTTGACTGGACCTTCCCTTTAAGTCAGGCTGATGAGACGCTTAGAAGTAAATATATGGTCACCCTTTCAGGGACAGAGTTTGTAACCCAGGACGTGTTGTTGCTAAAGTCAGTGTACAAGGTACAAATTTCTAGTACTTATCTTTAAAGAGGAACACCACTCCAGAAATTAAAGGCATTTTTGTAAAATTTGGGTTGTAGAGAATCATTTTATGATTTTACATCACTTACGTTACATGCGATTGCAAAGAAATACGAGTAATAAATTATTGGCTGTCTATGTTAATGGTAGCCATTATTAGTGGTCGTACATTTCCCATGGGGCTAGCCTCATAAATATGAATTGCTTGAGCAACCTTCATATTCAGGAGTAAAGAACATATCCAGTCATGTGTGGAAATTATATAAATGTACTTAAGGCAACATATGGCAAGGCAACTCATGAATATTCAATGTGAATCAAGCCATCCATCAATCCTTCCAGCCATTCTTCCAACCAATTAACCATCCATTCCATGCATGCACGCACGCGCACGCGTGCACACACACACGCACACACACATCCATTCATCCAACCATCCATCTATCCATCCATCCATTTATCCAACCGTCATCCATTCATCCATCAATCCATTTATCCAACCAACTGTCCATCCATTCATCCATCCATCTATCCAACCGTCCATCCATTCATCCAACCATCTATCCAACCAACCGTTCATCTATCCATCTATCCAACCATCCATCCATCCAACCAACTGTCCATCCACCCACCCAACCATCCATCCATCCATCAATCTATCTATCCAACCATCCATCCAACCAACCAGCCATCCATTCATCCATCCATCCATCCAACCAACCGACCAACCATCCAGTCATCCATCCATCTATCCAACCATCCATTCATCCATCCATCAATTCATCCATCCATCCAACCAACCATCCATACATCCGTCCATCCATCCAACCATCCATACGTCTGTCCGTCCATCCGTCCGTCCGTCCATACATTTTGGACAGAGCACTAAAGAGGCCTGTGGTTCTACAATGATGACATACACACCTGACACCTCCCCCAACCCCCCCCATACCTCCCCCCACAATATACATGTAGTGTTCACACAACCTAGATTTAAAATGATACATTTATTCTTAAACTATTTTTAAGATTATTGCATTTCCCTAAAATACTAAACATACAACCCCCAACACACACACACATACACACACACACCTGTACTCTCTGACATCTGAAACATGAACCAAAACTTTGTTTGAAAATTCCCCACAGAACATGTGTTAATAAAGAAATGTTGAGAACTCCAATCGGCACATTCTACAGTTTACTAGGCTTTTGTTGTGTCAGTGTTACTGCAAGAGGGATTAAAGAGCTTGTCGGATTACTCTTCAACAGATTATCATGAGATATGAAATCTTAATGACATCCATTAGCAGACAGGCTTGTCGCCCATTTTCTATTCTCCGTGTTGCGTTTATTAAAATCAGTGCCCAAAGTGTGAGGCATTTTGCTGCAGGGTAGTTGAAGTATTGTCAGTCTGGTACCCACGTTCAATGAACAACAGCCAAATTAATGTAATGTTGATGAACAACTGCCAAATTTACATAATGTTGATGAACAACAACCAAATTAACATAATGTTGAGCTTTAATGATCAGAGAGCAATGTAAATTTGATGTATATCAGATATGCAACCAATTTGTGATGACAAAAAAATAGTAACCTTTCTCTCTAGTATAGTAAGCCCTAAAAAAATATAGTTTGGTTCCGGTTACCCGACCCATTTAGCTTTTCACTGCCGACCCTAAACTTTTTTACATATCTGAGAAAAAAATAAGAAAATCGCGAAAATTTTGAAGTCTCGCAAGAAATAGTAGGTGCGGAAACTGATATCAATTTCAAAAGACAATATAAAACTGTTCTTCCAATCTGTAATGGCTGTACATCTGATGAGAAGAAACCAATAACACAGAGACCATATGGAAAACAACGGAAAACATAACTATCTGAATTTGATACTCACATATGAAAAAAAATTATATATAAATAAAAAATCTACCTACCCCACCTATTCTAAAATAGAGCGTAATTGGAACCACACAATTTTTTTTTTGTTAGGCCTTACAAATGAGCTATGATAGGAACAGTGTGCATTTTCAGTCCTGGTTACCCACGTTCAACTACAGCCAAAATTAAAATTGTGTCGAGATTTATGATCAGAGAGCAAATTTGATTGATATGCGACCAATTTGTATTGACAATAAATTATTACCTTCTGTTTATTAAAGTGGTCATATGAATGAGAATCAGGTATTTATTTTGAATTTTGAATTTATAAAACAATTTTATCATGGCTTCCTTCTTGAAAAATCAATGTGAAGCAACATTGGCTAGGTCTGTGTTTTTGCAATTTATTGAGTTACAAAGGAGCCTATAAATTGGACTAGCTCCCATTGGTCATCCGATAAATAAATAAATAAAGCCCTTTACACTTCCTCAACTCCCTGGGGAGCATACAATATATTTCTGCTTTTATAAACACATAGAAGCATTCACATTGCAACCTCTATCCTACCAAGTCCCCTATTATACATCTGAGTTGACCGGGGCACAATGGTGGTTCAAATCTTGCCCAAGGACTTTAGACATTCAGAAAGAAATGGCAGTGGTGAGGCTTCAAACATACAACCTACAAATTCCAAGCTGGCTGCTCTAACTTTCAACTGATTCAGTCTGCAAATCATGATTTACGAAGGAAGGTTAAAGCAACATGGGCCAACTTGAGGCTATTTCACATTGTCAATAAATACTAATATATAAAACCATATCTAAATTTATTGTAGTTATGTTGGTATGTGTATTGAACTGAGTGTAACATCTCCATGATATGGAATTAGTAGGTTTCAGTGTGTCCTCTAATGATAGTCAACTTTTGTTGTTGTAAGTCAAAATGATAAAAACTGACATTTCTTGTGAGTAACCGCATAGTAAGAGATAGGGGAACACCAAATTTTGGTGTGTCGCTAGAAATTGTGTGCATCAGTGGCACGTCAAATTGGCTTAGAGGGCACACTGGTACTTACCACATAGTAAGAGATAGGGGAACACCAAATTTTGGTGTGTCACTAGAAATTGTATGTGTCAGTGGTGCATCAAATTGGCTTAGAGGGCACACTGGTAGGTGTGTGCATTTCACTGTGATCATGATGTACACGGACTTTTAGGGTATACCCAAATATTACATCATAGAGTCATTCATTTAGTTAGCCTTAGACTACTATGTCACAGATGGCACAGTTACAAGTGATAATTACACATTTGTTTTCAGTTACTACTAGATTATAACATTATGTAATTCATCAGCTGAAAGAAAATAATACACAAAAACACCACTAAGATCTGGCCCATGTCCCTTTAATACTACTGTTTCAAACAAATCTTCAAGCAAAACTGGTAAACTGTATATTTGTAATGTTAATCGTCTGTAAGTCGGTAATACATTTTATATTTTGAGTCATATTTCAATGAGTACCTTGCTGTGAATTTCTGTATATAAATATGTGAGGGGACAGGCCCAGACTACCTGTAAGCTAAGACCACTAACGTCTGAGTTGTAAGCTATTTCCTGACTCCCCATTTACCCACTGTTATATTTATTTGGGGTAAATAAACTAATTATTATAATCCTATGTTTATTTGACAATACTTTTACTGGATGTAACATGTTTCATAGCCCAACACTATTTTTAGTTTGACTCTACAGCCTAGGTAGTTGTTGATAATTAGGCCTAATATAAAAAATTGTGTGGTTCCGATTACGCTCAATTTTAGAATAGGTGGGGTAGGTAGATTTTTTATTTTATTTTATTATATTTTTTTTCTGTTTGAGTGTCTCGTTCAGGTTTTCCATTGTTTTGCAAATGGTCTCTGTGTTGTTTATTTCTTCCTATCAGATGTACAGCCATTACAGATTGAAAGAACAAGTTTATATTGTCTTTTAAAGTTTATGTCAGTTTCCACATCCACTATTTCTTGTGAGACTTCATAATTTTTGCGATTTCTTTTTCTCGCATACGTAAACAAAAGTTTAGGGTCGGCAGTGAAAAGCTGGGTGGGGTCAGGTAACCAGAACCAAACAATTTTTTTTTAGGCCTTACTGGCATTTGCATGTTATGATTGGTCCACTGTATGTGAAATTCTGTAAATACCTACATTCAGCAGGTGGCATTTTAAATTCACTGGCATTTAAACGGTGAAATTACAACTTACCTACTTTGATGGACAAATTTTGAAACAAACTTACATATTTACTATTTTCATCATGAGGAATCTTTTTATTTGCATTAATGTAAACATTGTAATTCTGAACAAAATTTAATGATTATTATTTATTGTTTTATTTATTATTATTTTTAGTCAACTGATAAACATGATATTTGTGACAATAAATGTTGATAAACATTAAAAGTTTGATATATATTATTTTGCTTTGCTCTGAAATTTTATGTTTTAGGAGCATTTTGCTCCCAAAGTTTAAAATTTAGGAGTACATTATCCTAAAAAAATCTTGCTCAAAGAGTTAACTTCCTCGGCTGACTGTATCATATTATCCATACTCCTTATTAGCAACAACTCTTCGTGAAACGGTTATACAAAGGTGTGACAAGTATCCTTTTGTTGAAGGTAGGTCGTGCCAGTTAGTGTTAAAATTGAGTGTGAAAAGTGGCTCTTCTGAAAAAAAAAATTACTCAGTATTGTTAAATTACCTATTATTCATCGGATTAGACAGATACTCAAAATGATTGTCAACATAATGGCATTTTAACACGTTTACTGTACTACAAATCTGAAACAAAACAACATCTGACAGGATACATTTCTCCTTGCTCAACAAAAATCTTATTAACAGTGTGACATTTTATCATCTGGCTCAACAAAAATCGTATCAACAGTGCTATGTGTTATTATCTGGCTCAATAAAAATATTAATAGTAGTAGTAGTAGTTTATAGTTTATTATAGTGACATGCAGATTTGCAATAATTTACAATAAATATACATATACAGATATACATCTGCCCATCCCCTTCAGACTTATGTCACTTTTTTTCAAAACAAATTAAACAAATAACAGTACTACGTCTTATTCTGTTGCTCAACAAAAAATCTTATCAACAGTGCTACATTGTATCATCAGTCTCAACAAAAATCTTGCCAACAGTGCTAAATTTTATTGTCTGGCTCAACAAAAATCCGTAATTTTATCATCTGAATCAACAAAAATCTTACCAACAGTACAGTGCTACGTTTTATTGTTTTCCTTGACAATCAATCTTTGTTGGTAAGGTGTAGCGCTCTTGGTAAAAGATGTTTTCAAGCCAAACGATAACATGATCTGACTTTTGTCAAAAATGTTGGTAAGATTTTTATCAAACCAGAACAACATTCTGTTTTGATAATTTGCAAAACTTTGAAAATAAAATTTTTAAAACTGTGATGTGATGTCAATTATTATTTACGTATAATTGGTTTGAAAGTAACAGTTTAAGTTCTACATTCATAAAAGACATCAACAAAGATTTTATCACAGGATGTGCAACTGATCATTATTTTTATGTAAAACATAAAGATGAAGTTATTTCTGACACACTATGACTTGATTGATTGATTGATTGAGTGAGTGATTGATTGATTGATTGATTGATTGATTGATAATTACATAAATTTCACCAAAATAACATTGTTGGTGCTTTGTCTTCAGTAAAGACTTGTTAAAATCCGAGCTCGATAAAACTCGATAATAAAGTTGCATTTTACCAATCAAACTGATATTCACACACAAGAAGGCAATCAGGGAATCTGACAATCGCTCTAATAATCGTACAACAAAGAACCAAAAAGACAAGTATGCTGTATATGTCTACATTCTCTTTTGACACATACTTTAAGAAATGTTCAATATTTTAATAACTTTCTGATGACGTCTACTTCGTACCAGTTTGATAAAATACAAGTGATGTTTTCAATAAGTGCAGTCAGCATGACTATTCAGCATCACTCATCCTGCTATCTTCCTGAACAATGAGAAATTAATTTTGCTTTTTAGAAGAGGGTGTAGGCGAGTTTGAGAGGGCTTTAAAGTCATTGATATGTATTCACATTATGGTGTCATTTAGTGTATTGTGTGATTATCGTGAAACAGATGTGTAGTGTCATGTATTCATGTCATCATGAATTATACGATTGTCTTCTATCCAAAGGAAATTTCCATTGTGAGCGACTTTACTTTAACACAAACTTGATAAAGTTATAAAACATACTGTATTCTAGAATAAACTTTAATAGTTCTGTGTGTGTGTGTGTATGTATGTATGTATGTATGTATGTATGTATGTATGTATGTATGTATGTATGTATGTATGTATGTATGTGTATATGTATGTATGTATGTATGTATGTATGTATGTATGTGTGTGTATGTGTATGTATGTGTGTGTGTATGTATGTATGTATGTATGTATGTATGTATGTGTGTGTGTATGTATGTATGTATGTGTGTATGAATGTGTGTGTGTGTGTGTGTGTGTGTGTGTGTGTGTGTGTGTGTGTGTGTGTGTGTGTGTGTAAGTATGTATGTATTTATACTAGTGACAATCTTTTATCTCATGATACTTGTATTTATTATTCAATGTCCGTCAGGTGCAACCAAGCTATTAATTGTCAGATGCATTCATTTCAACCTTGAAACTAACAAAAAAAATGACACATTTTGACCTCCAACTAAGACATATTATATAGAACCTCATAAAAATTGAGACCCAACCACTTCAATAATAACTTCCTAGCAACCATATCATGCTTTTAGCAACAGTCAAATGCCAATGTCTTTTGCGAAGGTAACACAGTCAAGTGAATAAACATTCAAAATGATAGATAAAAGTATGTGTAGCAATAAAGCACATGCCGACAGCAACAGTGGAATGATTATGTATTGCTAAGATTAAAACGGGGATGGGTAGTAAAATGGATAAACATCGAAAACATGGACTTAAATATGCCGATCAACTAGGACCACAACCATAGCAACAGTAGTAAATTGCAAAAGATAGCAACCAGAAATGGTAAGCAAGTGAATGAACACCACTGTGTCAAGCAATATAGACAATGCCCATAGCAACAGTCTAATACCAGCCCTACTCTTTTGCTACTATATCAATAGTGGGGGGGGGGGGGTAGTGTAGTCAATAAACCTTCAAAAACTAAGTACAAGTGTACATAGCAACCCAAGCCATGCCCATAGCAACAACATCATTAGCAAAATTGTTGAGTTATATAACAATGTCGTTGGTGGTGATATTTTTTTGTTAACTATTATTACTCTAGTTTATATATTTACTAGTTTGATTTAGCACCAAATACTTATTGCAAAAAATCCAATAAAGAAATATAGCTTTCTTGATGGATGCAATAAAGAATCTATTCTATTTTATTCTCACAAAAATCTCAGCTTTTTACTGGTGAAGTATTCATATTTGATCGGTTTCTTTCAGACAAAGATCTTTGCACTGATAAATAGATGATCGGATGGATGGACGGACTGTGAATATTGCACTGTCTGTGAAAATGGCAGAATGTTAATGACAAAGTTGTTTGTGTGCCTCAAAACTGATGATGTCATCAAGAAATGTGTTCATAGTAAGTACACATATACTGCATGTGATGTCATCAGAAAGAAATAGACAGGAGGCTTGAAGAGGTTAAGTGTTGTAGACTGTCATAGATAATTTTTCTCTGTTTAGAGATAGGAATTACGGTTAGACTCCCTAACTCAACAAAAATAATTGAATGGTGTAATAGAACAGCATAGCATGATAGAATAGAATGTGAACACAACACAACACAACACAACACAACACAACACAACACAACACAACACAACACAACACAACGGAATAGAATAGAATAGGAATTGGATAGAATAGAATAGAATAGAATAGAGTTGTATACAATACAATACAACAGGAATGGAATAGAATTGAATGAATAGAGTGGAATGGCAGGATAACAGAAAAATAGAAATAAAATAGAATATCAGAACTTAATAGAAATTGAATTCAGTGTAATGGAATAGAACAGGTTGAAACAGCATACAATAGAAATAGAACAGAATAGAATGAAATAAAATAGAACAGAACAGGATAGAACTTAATAGAATAGAGAGAGTATTAAAGGAAGGAAGGAAAAGAAAACTGATAACAAATGTACCAACCTTTTTAATATCTCTGTCATCATTGCAATCACACATATTATATATTAGTTTGAGCATTTTACTAAGCAGTTCATTGTTTCACAGTGTACAACAGCAGTGTCCATCTGTTTATATCTTTGATGTGGAATCTTGAAACAAAATATTGATCCAATTTCAGAATAAACAATTAACATTGAATGCTTGACACAGGGTGGTCTTTATAAAATTGATTAGAGAACCAGCAACTTGATTAGTGATGATGAATGAAGACATTGTTTTCTAATTGAAGTTCTCATTAAGTATGAAGTGTTCACAGTATAAGATCTTTGTGGACATACTCAGCTGGTCATCATGTATCTGTAACATCTTTATGGATGTACTCAAGCTTCATGCATCTACAAAGGTCATCAAAGTCAAGTTGATGATACAGTTGTGGTGAAACAATACAACTCATTTGATACGCTTGATAAAGTCGTCCAGCTCAAGCAGCCATTTCGCATACTGTGAACAGTTTCCCAAGTATATCAGAGTTAGGCTGTAAGATACGTCGTGTTGTTCAGCCCAATCAGACTTCTCGTAACCAGTGATACTGGCTGATAGCGTGGCACGAATGTCTGAATCTTACAGACTAAGAGTGTTATGTGAATTATAAAGAAACACTTTTCCTGATATTTTTATACTTTCCAAATATACGTGAAATTTGTTAATCTCATGCAAACTTCTAGTATGTTACTGTTGCGTAATTAATCTTAGTTACTTTCTTTGTTTCTTTTTTTCATTTATTCAAGAAAAAAATAATAAATCGCAAAAATTGTGAAGTCTCTCGAGAATTAGTGGATACGGAAACGTCCATCAGCTTTACAAGACAAAACAAAAACTGTTTTTACAATCTGTAATAGCTGTACATCTGATACGAAGAAATAAACAACACAGAGACCATTTGGAAAACAATGGAAAACCTGAACTAAACACTCCCACAGAAAAAAAAAATATAATAAAATAAAATAAAAAATCTAGCTGCCCCACCAATTTGAAATTGAGCGTAACTGAAACCACGCAATTTTTTTTTATTAGGCCTAATTATAATAATCAAGGACTTATAGTTATACTATTATTTTTTACAGGTCTTACTGATTGTGGAATTAATGATGAAGTAATGACAGAGATTTGTGTCAACTATGGAAACCCAAAAGATGAACCCACAGATTCATACTTGTGAATTATGTATATGATCACAGGAGCATACTTTAAAGGCCAAGGTTTCAATCCCAGGTTCTCACATTAGTGTAATCTTATCAGTGGCACAATAAGGCTTACATAGGATTATTCTTTTGTTCTAGACCAACTTTCTCTATAGCTCTTGCAGAGACCTGATTTTATTCTTAAAGATCAGGGTTCACGTACATCGTTGTTGTGCATAAATTTTTGGATGTTTACAAACAAGAATTTGACAATAAAATGCAAATGTTTCGTGGTTCTTCAAGTATTACGAGTGATCCCAAGGTATAACTTGGGATGATCACTTCTCTTCTTCCGATTTGCATATCTTTCTGTCCTCGTTGCTCTGTAAACATTTCTTGTGTCGAAGAACCCCCCCCCCCCCTGACATGCACATGTGACTTTGACAACTGTTGCATTTTACCATGGGTTTTACTAAAGAATGAGGGACAACGGGAGATGTGCAGTGCATGTACCCGCTGAGCGTTAATCTGCACTTGGCCTTCCAAATTTTGGTTATTTTATCAGGGCTCAGTTTCTACCAGTGAGATTTTGTCTCTGTTTTCAAAGACCTTTGTAAACCATGCATAAGAATCCTTTACATCTAAATACTAACCCATCAGAAAGGTAGTATTAAATTAAACTGTTCAATTGGAACTCTGATTGGTTTGAAACAAATGGGAAACAATTATGTAAGTTTGATAACCTGTAGTGTTAAAGCTCCTCAGGCCGCAATTGAAACAATGTTTTAGATATAACGACTTGCGTACACACTGCTCAGTATTGAATCACCTGTGGGTATTACTAAACATATTTATGTAGCTGTACACAGAATATGAAACAATAAATCCAATCAAATTGATTTTTGGGCAGCCTCCTCCCACCCACCCACCCCCCCCCCCCCCCCCCCCACCCCCCAAACCAGCGTCCCCTATACGATCACGATTTCAACTTACTATGGATAAACTTGACCTATGTGTCTAGAGATGTTATTCCCCAATATTTTTCTTCGTTCAGCCAAGGAAAATACGAGTGACCTAAGGGGTCTTTGTCACTATGAGTCGCTATAGACGAGTAGTGACAACCCTTAGGTCATTTTCCTAACTATACCAGCACTTGTAATATCAAAGAAAAATTGGAGAAAGCAATGGTAATTTAAAAAGTTTTGACTCACTTGTCAAACGCAGCAGAACCAGTGATGCAGACATGCGTTGTCATGACATAGATGTGTGTTGTCGTGACATAGAACGACCAGAGTATATATTCCATATTTTTTGTTCAGCTTGGCTCGTGCATGGTATAATGTATATAAATACACACACACACACACACACACACACACAAAAAAAAAAAATCACAAAATATATATGAATTTCTTTCACCTTTTTTTGCCTAATGATGTTCTGGTCATCAAATATTAAAAAACTGACATTTTATCTCTTCCTTTGACTGTGAATATATTTTTGATATTCTGATCGAAAAAAATTACTTCAGTTACAGCTAGTATAGCGGCTTTTTAATAATTATGATAGAGACAGTATAACTGGATATACCAACTGACTTGTTTTTGTATTGTTTACCAGTACAATAGGTGTGATGCTATAATGTATACGAAGGTCCAGTTTGACGTGTACACTGCATTATCATATTTAAAAAAAAACATGGACAGTATGGTGATAATTGGTAGACTGGGCTTTTGAGTTAACACTGTGCTAAGACATTTGGTTTCTCTCTTTCTTCTAGAAAAGGTCATTTGTATGTTGAGACAAAGACCTGTGAGTGGGTGAAAGGTCAATAGTTGACAGTGTTTTATAAGCCCAAAGTGACTGGTTTTATAAGCTATTTTTTTTACACTTGCATAAAATCTTATAAAAATCTGACAATGCTTATGAGACATCAGCAAAAGTCAAAAGTGTACGATTTGCTTCCAAGAGATTTTGTTTACTCTGTGTGTAATTTTCATTTGATACTTTTCTAGTGTAATGGTAATAGTGATGCTTGCCTTCAATAGCATTATCTGGTAGGCAAGTGAGTACACATTCAAAAAATGTATGCAAATACCCTAGCAACCATGACCACATCCATAGCAACAGCCAAACAGTCATGTATTTCACAAAGATAACAGGGATTAATAGACAATTGAGTAAACATTCAAAAAATGTGTGTAAATTATTTTCTGCAGTACACTACTGTATGACTACAAAAACATATCTTAATTGTTTATGTCTTCCTAATATAGCAGGTTTTATTTCTATAGGCCTAACTGTTTGGTTCTGGTTACTGAACCCCACCGAGTATTTCATGCTGACCCTAAACTTTTTTTTATATATTCAAGAAAACAATAATAAAACTGTGAAAATTGTGAAGTGTCGCAAGAAATAATGGATGCGGAAACAGTCATCAACTTAAAAAGACAATATAAAACTTCAAATCTGTAATGGCTGTACATCTGATGGGAAGAAAAAAAACACAGAGACCATATAATGGAAAACAACAGAAAACATAACTACCTGAACTAAACACTCACATATGAAAACAAAATATATAAAAACAATAAACTAAAAAATCTGTTAAATAGAGGGCAACACTATCTGTAAATATATAGTGGCAAGTTAAAATCTTCAGCGGAAGCTCGGTTAAAATGTTAAAAAATACTAGTTGTAACTGGAGTATCATTTTTTGATCAGAAAACAAAGTATATTTACTAAAAATTGTTAAAATATTAATAATTAGACATTGTACATGTTAATCAGTTGTCTATATTATCCCTAAGTAGTACAGAAACAGATGGAACTCATGATCACCGTTGAGGTTGCTGATTTTTGGGTGCGGACCATAAGATCTCCTCATTTACATATCATTTGCATGCAGGTGTACAATAATTTTTTCAGTATTGCACTGAGGTGCAAATACCACTAGTATGTGTGTGCACCGGCAATGTCTAAATGCACTCCAGCTTATTAAGGCTGAATTTCAATAAATAGTATTCATTGCAATCCAGTGTTCAAATAGTTGTTCTTACTGAATTGTAAAGTGAAAAAAAAAATTAATTCTTAGACAAATTTGCGTATTGCTGAACACTTTCTTTGTTATGTCACCATTTATTTTTAGTTGTGTATGTATGTAGGTATGTATGTATGTATGTATGTATGTATGCATGTATGTATGTATGTGTGTATGTATGTATGTATGTATGTATGTATGTATGTATGTATGTATGTATGTATGTATGTGTGTATGTATGTATGTATGTATGTATGTATGTATGTATGTATGCATGTATGTATGTATGTGTGTATGTATGTATGTATGTATGTTTGCATGTAAAGTGTGAACTCATCTGGGGGTAATTGTCCAAGGTGCTATTGTCTGGGGGGAAACGTCGTGAGAGGAACCTGTCATGGGAGTAATTCCCTAATGGCGGCCCTTTATTTTTCTTTTTATATTTCTCATAACCTAATCGACCCTATATTTCTTATATTCAACGAAGTAATAAAAAGAAATCAACATTGTATGGGCATAATCTCACTGATTGTAGGATGTGGACATCACAAGTTGTTATCAAGGTGAATATTATTATAGTGCTTGTTGAAATGTTGCAACTTCAATAAAACAGTTATGCTATCCTTCTGACTTTAATTGTCATTTCTGAGCCTTCCAGACCATTAAAAGTATGATTATGAATTGAAAGTATCGCCAACATTCACAAACATGTATACCTTTTTCCTTATTCTTTTTTTAACCTGCCATTCAACTCATATTTCTTGATGAGTTTTGATGACAAACATATCAATAAATAGCATTGGCCTGATACTATAATGAGAGTACCCATATAGGAAATCTGAAGAAGAAAAAAAAATTGTGAGAAAATATCTTCTTAGGGGTGTTAAAAAGTCCAAATTCAAGCCCTTTTGTAACTCTATGCCATTTTAGAGTCCAATATGGCTACCAAATACTGTGCTAACGCTATGCCATTTTAGAATCCAATATGGCTACCAAATACAGTGCTAACTCTATGCCATTTTAGAGTCCAATATGGCTACCAAATACTGTGCTAACGCTATGCCATTTCAGAATCCAATATGGCTACCAAATACTGTTCTAACTCTATGCCATTTTAGAATCCAATATGGCTACCAAATACTGTTCTAACTCTATGCCATTTTAGAGTCCAATATGGCTACCAAATACAGTGCTAACTCTATGCCATTTTAGAGTCCAATATGGCTACCAAATACAGTGCTAACTCTATGCCATTTTAGAATCCAATATGGCTACCAAATACTGTGCTAACTCTATGCCATTTTAGAATCCAATATGGCTACCAAATACAGTGCTAACTCTATGCCATTTTAGAATCCAAAATGGCTACCAAATACTGTGCTAACTCTATGCCATTTTAGAATCCAATATGGCTACCAAATACAGTGCTAACTCTATGCCATTTTAGAATCCAATATGGCTACCAAATACAGTGCTAACTCTATGCCATTTTAGAATCCAATATGGCTACCAAATACAGTGTTAACACTATGCCATTTTAGAATCCAATATGGCTACCAAATACAGTGTTAACACTATGCCATTTTAGAATCCAAAATGGCTACCAAATACTGTGCTAACTCTATGTCATTTTAGAATCCAATATGGCTACCAAATATTGTTCTAACTCTATGCCATTTTAGAATCCAATATGGCTACCAAATACTGTTCTAACTATGCCATTTTAGAATCCAATATGGCTACCAAATACTGTACTAACTCTATGCCATTTTAGAATCCAATATGGCTACCAAATACTGTACCTAGCTCTATGCCATTTCAGAATCCAATATGGCTACCAAATACTGTACTAACTCTATGCCATTTTAGAATCCAATATGGCTACCAAATACAGTGCTAACTCTATGCCATTTTAGAATCCAATATGGCTACCAAATACAGTGCTAACTCTATGCCATTTTAGAATCCAATATGGCTACCAAATACAGTGTTAACACTATGCCATTTTAGAATCCAAAATGGCTACCAAATACTGTGCTAACTCTATGTCATTTTAGAATCCAATATGGCTACCAAATACTGTTCTAACTATGCCATTTTAGAATCCAATATGGCTACCAAATACTGTACTAACTCTATGCCATTTTAGAATCCAATATGGCTACCAAATACTGTACCTAGCTCTATGCCATTTCAGAATCCAATATGGCTACCAAATACTGTACTAACTCTATGCCATTTTAGAATCCAATATGTCGTACCAGTCAACCCTGCCGTATGACAGGAGACCTGGTAGGACAGATATTGTTATGCGAAGGATATAATCCTATGCATTTACATAGACTGCAATGAATTGTATGTTCCCTAGGGAGTTGAAGAAATTTCAGATGTATTATGCCAATATAGGTCTACCATAGGTAATATTTGTTCAGAGCTATGATGGAAAATATTTACCTTGAAAATATTTAGCAGTATTACCTCAAGCTCCTGACTCTGGGTCATGAAGCTTAAGATTTAAGTTTTGGTCACCAAAAAATGGCAAGACAAAGTTTTACCCACAGTCAGTTTCATACACACACATCTGATGGTCGCAACAGTTGTAACAGCCCCTGTGTATCTTGCTTGATACTGTGTTATTTGCACCATTCTACATATATATGTATTGAGCACTGTTTACTTCAGCATATACATTTTACATATGAGTACATGTGTATATATATATGTATATATATATAACTCGGTGAGTATCAATCTGCTAAGACAGTGCTCTATACCGCAGTGGCAGAGCGTAATAGTTTTGGTAGTACTGGAACTCTTTCTTGGTTGTAACTCGGAGTTTCACGCATGGCGCGATCATCAGACAACTCTATATATGTATATATATATATATATATATATATATATATATATATATATATATATATATATATATATATATATATATATATATACATACATACATACATACATACATACATACATACATACATACACACACACACACACACACACACACACACACACACACATACATACATACATACATACATACATACATACATATACATATAATCAATAAAACTGCATCGTAGGATAAGCACATACATAATACAACAAAGAGAGATGAAAACTACAGGTGCAATGCCATGACAAAACTCCGAAGCTCGTCTCATCAACTTAAAATGGCATGATACTATATTCTTTTGAGCAAACGAGTGTGGAAAGCATGTACAATTGTTATAGGAGGGCTCTCGACGTGATGTACAATATACACATACAATGACTGTATTCCTCAGAAACTGTTGCATAACTAAACATTGCGCAAGATATTTTTGGTGGGGGAGGAGGAAACACGTAAATAAATAAGTGTACAGTAGGCATCTTGTGGATAAATACCCGTTGAGTAACTAAAGATGGAATACGAATTCTTTAGGCAAACGTATGTATAATGGCTAACTCTTATTGCATGATGACGCGAGTCCTCATAAACCGGCGAATAACTAAAGACTGCATAAGAAATCATCTGGGGCAAACAAGTATATAAAGAGTGCGCTAGTGGATATGGCAGACGTTTTGTCGAGAGATACTTGATGACTATATCTTCGTACTTAGTGTTACCTCAGCATTTTCAGTCTGGTTTGTGCATAACGTTATCTATCTCTGCCCCAACTATTCCCTTAACACATCATATTCGAATATCTCATTTGTAATCATTCTATTTTATCTCTACTCCTTTCCTGCTTCCTCTCGTTTCTTTTACAACCATTTCCCTCCATTCATCTCTATTTTCATAATGTTTCTTACATTTTTAATTTCTTATCACTTGTTCTTTTGTGTCCTACACTCTTTCGCTTATCCTGGTCTTTCAGAACTTTTCTATCATCGCCCTTGTGCCTATGCGTGAATGCACATTGTCTTAGACAAGCATAATCCAGACCATACGTCAATCACGAGGCGATAACAATGCTATCAGTGAAAGCAGAGACAAGCAGCTGTCTGTCACAATGTTGCTTATCTCTCTCAGCGTTTCCTCATCAATAAATGAATACGAGCAGGTGAATAAATCTGCTTGTTTGTCACCATTGACGAGGCCACAATGAAATCTTCCTGCGTCCATACAACTCTTTTTTACTCCCAAACGCTTCCTATATACTTTCATGACGAGTTCCATCTCTTCAATAACTTGGCCATCATCTCTATGGTGTATACATTGTTGCCACAGAGTACGTCATTAAATGCTACTTTGCCCAGAGGCACTTATATTTCGAACTCCTGAATGATAGAACAGCACCTGCCGCAGATGTACCATTCATTCTTACACTTTGCTATTTTACTGTTCGTCTTTATGACAGTTTCCAATAGAATTGTATAAATCTCATTCCACTTAAAAAGAACAAGTGTTGGAAAAGAAAGTTGCTGTTGTATTAATCACCTTCAAAATAAGCCAAATTCTATATTGTATAACTCCTTTCATTCGCTACTTGGAATTTATGTTTAAGTTAGTCATTGATCAATATTTATCCAATTATCTATTGCTCTCTGTAATCCTTGTCTTACTTTGTGTTAGGATAACGTGTTCGTATTCTACTAGTAATAGAAATAGTAACGGAATCAGAATTGGATATTACGCATTAAGTTTGAAGAGGAAACAAAATAAGGCAACGTCGTTCTAAGCTCAAAATGAAGATGTCAGATTGTGGAATACTTGCAACACAATATACATCGCAAATGTAAAAGAATAGTTCTTGGAAATACTATCACAATCTTTATCTATCCGTAAATGGCCAATTTAAGTATTAAAAGGTGTCTTAGACATTCTCGTTTTTGTATTTGCTGTGATTAGTCTTTTTTTTTCTGTCGAAGTTCAAACTACAAATGCTACTTTCGTTGAAACACGATGAATGTTATCTACGAATGATACTCTATGTCGAAGTCAGATTTGCAGGTGTCACTAATATTCTTCTAAACAACTGTTTACAATGGAAGACTGTTAAGTTGAAAGAAATCATCGTTTTGCTCTACAGCAATCTTACTAAGATTGTTACATTGTATTGTCTGGCTTAACAAACAAACTAGCCTTAAATCTTATCGCCCATCTTGACAAAAATCTTATTAACATACTTGCATCAAATTGTTGGGCCTGGCACCAAGTGATCTTGCAATTATTATACAGTTTAATTCATTGACATTCTTGAAAAGGTATATGTGTTTATGATTGGTGACGATCTGCTAAAATAATGAAAGGCCAGGCACAGAAAATGTAGCAATCTTATAAGAGGATTGTCACGCCACATGATGCAATGTTGCAGTTTTACTGTAAGTAACATTTTTTGTAGAACCAGACGACACTTTGTTTCAACGTATCTTGTTTACATTGTTTGTGTAACGATGATAAATTGTCATACTGTGGGGCAATTCAGGATGTACAAATGATATTATTGAAAACACTATCAATGTTTTACTTACAAACGATACCCTTTATCAACGTTACATCAGGAAATGATACTACAGAAATATAAAGCCCTAAAAATAAATGTGTGGACAATGGTGTGAAGGCCTATTTTTCAGAAATTTTGTGACTTTCAAGCACCATTTGACAAAACCACTATAAAGCCCCTTAAAATAAGAATTATGTGTGCGGTTCTAGTCTAAAATGATAGTGATGTGAAGCAAAAAGTCGCAGATAAAAGATGTTTTTGTTGAGATTGTTTTGGCGGGAATGAGCAAATACTGAATAGGTTCGAGTAATTGTAATAGTCTGCACATTCTTTGGTCAAATGTGTTGTGGTGATTAAGGATAATCGATAGTAGTAAATCATGTATAAAAGTCAATGTCTGTCTGTTTTGAAGAGCAAGTTTGATACATTGTATCAATGTCGATTACGAATTGATACATTGTAACATCCAACGCATATTTGCAGCATTGTACCAATATCAAATTTAGATAATTTACAATAATGTATCAAGATTATGTAATCCCAGGGTTAAATCAGCTTTTATTAGCAACTATATTTGCAACATTGTATCGATGTAACTCACCAAATGTCTTCACTGCAACAGTGTATCAAAATTTCATCCGCTAAAATGATGCATTCTCTGATATAACATTATTAAAGTTGAATGTCCAAAATGATATATTCTGGTAACGTATTAGATTGATATGGTAAATCTCCAAGCTGATATCTTTTAATTTACGCCACATGGCATGCCTTTGTTCACTCCACAAACAGAATCAGCTTGAGTTTCTTCATTTTAAACCAATATTTTATTACATACCATACAAATGTAGTCTATCATAGATGAACATTATATCAACAGAATAATAACTCTCTCATCATCACACTCATTCAATTCACTCCCCAAAGCTTTCCAATCCTTTCAGAGTGCGAAATAAATCTGTGCATCGTTTTGTGTCTCATGCATTCACTGTATTATTTATTAGAAATCTAATACTGGGTGAAATATTTGGTTGTATTTAAGGATAATTGAATTGAATTGTATGCTGCGGTGCTGGCTACATTGTATGCAATATGTAATCTGGCTTCAATGTAGCAAACAATACAACTTTATCCAATACACTATTGATACCATCAGTTTTGTTGATGAATGTGGTAGAATACGTTTCATCTTGTTACAAAGTATGTAGCAGGGAACACACTTCACTGAGTTTCGTATTATTAGAAGCGTTCAAAACTACAATGATCATAATTTGAATGCAAATTCAAAGTTTGCCACAGTTATCATGTAACTTGTCTGTCACAATCCACGGCACTATTAAAATGTAGTGCATTATCACAACAACAGTACACTGACGTTACTTACACTTCTATCAGGAGAGAGAGAGAGAGAGAGAGAGAGAGAGAGAGAGAGAGAGAGAGAGAGAGAGAGAGAGAGAGAGAGAGAGAGAGAGAGAGAGAGAGAGAGAGACAGACAGACAGACAGACAGAGAGACAGAGACAGAGAGAGATAGATAGATAGATAGAGAGATCTGAGAGACAGAGACAGAGACAGAGACAGAGACAGAGAGGGGGGAGGGAGAGACAGAAACAGAGAGACAGAGAGACACGGAGACAGACACAGACAGAGACACAGACAGACAGACAGACACAGAAACAGAGTGAAAGAAAGACATGCATAGACCTAGACAGTCAAACAAACAAACAAACAAACAAACAAACTAAACATACATACATACATACATACATACATACATACATACATACATACATACATACATACATACATACACATACATACATACATACATACATACATACATACATACATACATACATACATACATACGCCCACTCACACACACACACACACACACACACACACACACACACACACACACACACACACACAGTCAGTCAGTCAGTCAGTCAGTCAGTCACGATGGTGATTGTGGCATACGTATTTTTGTGTGAGTGGATGGGTGTGCAATGCGTATTGACGGAATTGTTGACGATGAAAATGAAAATAAAATAAAAAATGCATATTTTATTATCCCATATTTTTTTTTGCAAAGTGGTGGTGGTGCATGCAACGGTGTATATCATTTTCATGTAGTTATTTTGTTTATCATAGACGATTGTCTCACTCCAATGTATATATGATTTAATTAATATACTTAAAAAATTATACCATGATATCTCCTGAATCAATCCATTCAGAATGTAGACAAGAATGAGTTTAAAATGACAACATCAAAATGAGAGAAATGCAAATTACGTGCACTATATGAGTAGTAACCTCAAGATGTCCAGTACTTCTTTTTGTGAAGCTTTTTGAACATATTATATGATGAAAAGAATCTTCTGAATGGGATTTTGAGATTCCTTTTAAATGGCACACTGATTTCTGCGATCTTGACAACTTATTACCGTAATTTGTCACCTTGATTTGATTAGATAAAACACATTTCACATGTTCCTCATTACCATACTCTTACATCACCTGTTTATAATTAGCATATCTGTTCCTATGACAACAATCAATCTACCTAGTCTATCTCGTACGTGGTACAAGTTTAAAAAAATCTCATTCCGAAGACACATTAATTGATGCATACATTCTTTCCGTTCGTCTGAAAAGATATCACCCTTTTTCCGACCAGAATAAAATAATTGATTTGATGTGATTCATGTTTCTGACATAGTGTTGGCCGGGTAGGCATGTTTCTCTATTCATTCACACTGCCCGTACTATCAGTTTTATTCATTCTTAACCAGGCTGTCTTTGACACTTGACAATTACCTCTGTTAGATATTTTGCTTTCTATTCACATGTACCGTTATTTATGCTCACGTGCTGATAGTTGGCAGTCTATTTGCTATTGACTCCGTCATTCATTCCTTCGCCTATTAACCGTTTTTCGCGTCATAGGCTCGAATTCATTTTCATCAGTTCCCTATACAGAAGCTACACAATACACTAAATGAATAATTTCACCGCCAAATGTCAGTCTATTATGTTCACCTTCAAATACATATTCTTTGGTTGTCAATAGATCCACAGTGCTAGTATTATTAGCGACCCACTATACAGCTGAAAAGGTTAAAAGCGAAAAAGCTGATTTTTCCCCGCCATTCTCTCATTTCTTTTACCGAGAACTTTCACAAAAACAGTACGTGCGTACTTTGTAAGGGGTTCAAAATACGCTCACTGTCTCTGCCAATATAGTCGTGTGGGAATTATACATTTTTACACGTTTGGCTGTATTTGGTCTACATGTGAAGACAATATGTCTGTTGAAAGTCAAACAGACAGAGCTGGACTGGGGGTGCCGATAAGTCGGAGTTTGAATGCCGACCAAAATTACTTTTAGGGTGTAAACCAAAGCTAGTTACGCCTAAATGAATTTGGAGTGTCCACCTTTCGTGAGTGAGAGCATATTCTGACGACAGTAAAGCGTCCCCACCAAGCCGATTGTACGATTTTGAAGGCCCTAACTTAACAAAAACGAACCGTTAAATAATGAATTGGATAAACGCGCTAATTCTGATGACCCTGACTCTTGAGATCAGAAAGTCCATGACGAAAATTTTCAATTTTTATGTGCAAATATTGACCGTTTAGGTATAAAACGATTTCCCGCTAAAATTATTACAAAAATTCTCGTTAACTAACTTCTTCCAACGTCTCAAATTTATTTTAGACTATTATCATAAAAATTATGGTCCCCTACAACAAATTCGAAATGGTTAACCATTTCTGTCCCAAATACCCCCCCCCCCCCCCACAATAAAAATAAAATGTTTTCAACAAAATGTCGTTTTCTAAATTTTTGGCACAAATCAAATTTATTTCGGTCTAGACTATTGATACCTGACGTCAAATTCACGTCAATACATTTACTGATTTTTTTTAACCAAGGAAACACTTTCCCCAGCGCGCCAAAGAATTATCGAATACATTTTCATTTTCTGTAGCTTTTTTACACGTCTCAAATTTATTTTGACTACAATTACAGAAATTACACCCGACAACAAATTGGTGTTAAAATGTTATGGGTGGAGTCATTATTAATTAAACAATCAGTAATTTTTGATTATTCAGAGTAACTACCTCTCAATTTGTCGTCGCCATATTTGTCAACACAGTACAGTTACAAGAAACAAGTAATTTGACTATTGAATGCAAAACAATTTTGAAATTAATAGAAAACGAAAATGAGTTATTGCATGTTATATATAGTAATTACTAATCAGTATATTTCATACAGTATGGCTTTTGGTACGGTGATTGTATATAATGTGTGCGTACACAAAATGGTGGAAACGTCATTCTAGAGTAACTTTTCATTCTCTTGTGTGTGTTTTTCTGGATCGCTTTCATTGTTGAATGCCGAAGGCCCATCTACTTACCGAAACCACTCACAGAAATCAATCGCATGGTATTTGTACATAGTGTCAAACCAAAAACACATACTTGTAACACCCATGTAAAGAAACCTCAAATATCCGAGAAAAGAATAAATTTAAACCGGACGACATTTTCAATAAAATGGAGACGGGTGGATTCTTCCTATGAGTCAACGGAATTTTCCGCCATTATTTATATATATATATATATATATCGCTAGCTCGTCAGGAATGACAGTGATTGTGTGGTGTGTCTGTGGGCTGAGGGGGAAGGGGTATGAAAGCAAGGGGGTCAAAAGGCGGGGGGGGGCATATAGCGTTAGCGTTCCCGTGTAGAAGTTTGTAACAGTCGTACGACCATTCTACAATTATGATACAGTATAATTTTTGTGTCAATTCCAGCCATTCTATTTGATGTTGACAAAGTGCATTATGGTGATTTGCTTTTATACAGCAACAATTAATGGTTTAAATTGGTTATGGCGTGTTGTCATCGGACCCGCGTGCGTTCAGGAAATCCAAGCAGACGACACACGTCACTTTATATTCTATCATACAAACCATATTTCTTGAACCACGTAGCCATAACTTTCAAATTCTCGTTTATAACTAGGCCTATATAAAATGATAAATCGTGGGGAAAGTCCCAGTAACTGAACCAGTTGTTGCTAAAAAGAAAACGTTCAGGTGACTTTTTGTGTGATGTTTTCTAGGCTATAGTTTATATGTGATTGCAACGCCAGTGATATCGCTCCGCTTGTGTGTTCGTATAAGAAATTCATTCATATTAATTCTTTGGATGTATGCAAGAAGCAAACTCAAATAATACAGTGCCATAGGGAAAAAAACAGACTGTCGTTCACTATTTCTGGGTCCCTAGCGCTTCCATTTTAATTATCCCTCTTCTTGTAAGCTTATAGGTTGGCTGGCTATGCTTCCAGACTCGCCTAAATTTTCACAATCGTGTCACACACACTTACACAGGAACGGCTACTTGGATATACAGAACAAACAAGAAACAAACAATCGCCTGTAAATAAACGTTGACATTCGTTTGTTTGACTTTACTTTTCTCAGTTTGGTCAATTTTAAGCCAATATTTTGACTTCAACTATTATCTACGGACAGATTGAATAACTTGAGACTTAAATAAGGTCAGAATTTGCCAAACTTTATATTTTGTTTTAAAACTTTTTGGCGGGAAATTTTTGGGTACGATCAACGTCCAAAATAAAGTTTGGATACTTTAGTATGCCAGGGTGTTTAATGAAGCATGAATTTTGTTCGAACGTCTTTTTGGCGGGAAAACGCCTGGATCGATTTTAAAAAATCATATCTTAAAACGATAAAGTCAGGATTTAATTGAAATTTTGTCAAAAATATAAATGGAGCAAGAATTATTTTATTCGATTTTTTTGGCGGGGAATTGGTGGACTATTTATTAAATTTCTTCAATTTAATTTGCACTACATCAACATTAACTCTTGTATCGTGATGTGTTCAAATTAAAACTACATAATTTTGTGTAGAAATTCAAATACTTACGTGAATCGGATGAAATCAATGTATTCTTTCCTGACAATAATACATTGAAGTTGTACAATCACCGGCAAAGAATCAAACTCCAAAAGAGGAAATTGTATCAATTAATAATTTTCATGATTCCAGTAATATTATCAAAGAGATGTATCTTTCGTTCCGCAGTATTGATCAGTAGCAACGTTTACAATCACTCATCGAATTTCTCATCAATAGGGGTTCATTTCATGAGAATATGGAAAAATTGAATTTTTAATGAATGACATTTCCGGTTTGTTATGTTATTTTCAATCAGCAATGTGGTAACGTTCACTGTATTCGGTCCTCTATATCGGTCTATATCTATATCTATACCACTATTTGCCTTCGGTTGTAGCTCTGGTTGCTATCCGTTTCTCTTTTATACATTGTATATCATTAAAGTGTCACTAAGGTGTTCCTATATTGCTGTATACCCCTCTGTCTCTAGTCTTTCAGTCTGTTTCGCTCCCCGCTCTTTCTTTACCTCTATCTCCGTTCTCTGTCTGTCTGTCTGTCTGTCTGTCTGTCTGTCTGTCTGTCTGTCTGTCTGTCTGTCTGTCTGTCTGTCTGTCTGTCTGTCTGTCTGTCTGTCCGTCCGTCCGTCCGTCCGTCCGTCCGTCCGTCCGTCCGTCCGTCCGTCTGTCTGTCTGTCTGTCTGTCTGTCGAACTCTGTCACCCTAGCCTCTGTGTACGTGTATGTCTCTCCCTTTCTCCCTTCCTCCCTCTGTCTATCTCTGTCTCTGTATGTCTCCCTGTGTCTAGCTGTCTCTGTCTGTCCGTCTGTCTGTCTGTCAATCCGTGCGTCCTCCTTCTCTCTCTCTCTCTCTCCCTCTCTCTCTCTCCCCCCTCTCTCTCTCTCTCCTCTCTCTCTCTCTCTCTCTCTCTCTCTCTCTCTCTCTCTCTCTCTCTCTCTCTCTCTCTCTCTCTCTCTCTCTCTCAACCAACCGAAATTCGATACTGCTAGCGCTGAAATACCCGTCACGAAACGAAAAATAAATTTGCCGTCGAGTCAACAAGTATTTCATAAGAGTAGTCTGTCACGTAAACTGTTAGTTTTTACTTTGAGCAAAAAAAGCAGTCACTATTACCTTTAATAACCCTTAAACTGTATTTACTGTACGTAATTATTTGCTAAGTGAACCAAAAATCAACTAAATCATCCTCGCAGGTGATTTGCCAAAGTTTGTTTTGTGTGCCATGGGCAAAACACTGAAATAGAATGACTAATAATTTGTATCTGTTTCTTTAATTAAAACTTTGATTCGACCGAACCCTTTAGGCTTGTATATGTTTTTTGTCCTCTTACAGGAAATTTGAATGCATGATGTTTCCATATACACTTGTCTCTACGAATGGCAGATAGAGTTCTCATGTTTCCGGAAATTCAGTTATTGGCCGACATTTTGATTTATGGGAACACTGGTACAGGGAAGTTTGGGCCTTTCTTTAAACATGTAATATTTGTCAAAGGGCAGCCCAAAAGTGAACACATTGTAGCCTCGTTATAGGGAGTACTTGAACGAATACATTGTGTACAGTGAATTAGATGTAATAACAATACTACCTGTACCGTAGAGTTTACTATTTTGCACCTGTTCAGTAGATGGGCCCTGTAAGTCCTACATTGTCCATTTATAGCATCTCTCACATTTACTCCGCGTCCAGTCAGTTTTATCGTGCAAAACGACCTTTTATCCGACGGCCAGTCTTTAGTACCGTACAACAACGACAGTATGTCGTTTTCGATATACCTCGGAACTCCAAAAAATTGAAAATGAAACCCTTCTACCGAATGTTAGAGAGGTACATTTGAGACGCCATTTTATTTGATTTTTTAAATTAATTACAAGGGGGGGGGGGGTTAAAATGTATTACCTTTTAAAAGTTTTTTGAAACCAACTTAATTTACAAAAGTTAAGCTTTATTTTCAATTTGAAATATGCAAAAAATAAAAGAATTCGTTCGCAACATTTTGGCGGGAAATGTTCAAGTTTTCTTGAGAGATAAATGTATATGTGAAAAGTTGATTGACAGTTTTCTAGCCATAATGATTTCACATGAGTCGAAATTGAATGTGTTATGTTATGGTCAAAATATTAGAATCTCTGCTATTTTTTTTCCAGAAAGGATAGATACCTTTCCACGAGTTGTTAAAGTGGTCATATGGATGACAAATCGGTATTTATTTTGAATTTTTTATTCATCAAACAACACTTGTGAACTTGGAATAAAAGTTTCCTATTTTCTGTTTTGTATGTTCCTTAATATGTTCCATTTTCTAACTCGTTTAGTTCCTCAAACAAAATTCTTAAAAGACATTGCTTTTTTTTTTCTTCCAGGGGCGTTCGTTAATTCGGGGCTTGTCGGTTATTTCGTCGCGCCTGATAGCCTCGGTATGGAATCCAAACTATTATTAGCCAATCAGGATGATTGGGCAACTGAGAAGATTTTGGCAATACGCCAAACCCTGTCTCAGTCTCCGATTCAGATAAAATGGCTCTAAGTATAACACTTAGTATACAATTCAAATTGAAACGAACAAGGATTACTCTTCGAGATGTGAAGGTTATCTTATAAAAATTTAATAGCAGCATAAAAGTAAATTATTTAAGACGATAATTACATAAATCTGTTGCGGCAAACATGTAACATTCAAAGACTTTCATTCGGACTTACGTACCTTTATTTTTAGCTTAGGGTAGATATTTCGGCCATTATGCAAATTTGTGTAAGTCACTCTAGTCCGTAATGAAAGAATAGCTAGTAATACATAGATTACTATGTTTTCTTTATTGCCAAAGGAGTGCGCACTAATGTTGAACACCTCAAGTGCAATACTAGTGAGATTATTCGACTTATAGGTATCTAAGTCGATTTGGCGCCGACGCACTTTTTTGAAAAATATTGTAAAATTCGTCGCTTTTAAAGTTTATTCTAGTAGCAACCTGTTCATGAAAACCATTTATGTCTGGCTTGTCAAGAAAAAGTCTTAGTTTTATCATTTTTAAGGCCGAAACAGCGATTTGTGTAGATTTTGCTTGGCGGGGAAAAAAGTAAACAATGTAGTGATGAAATGAAGTCGGATCAGTAAATCTAGACACAGTAGTAGCATAGAATACCAGATGCCTTAAGCCAAAGTTATCTATATAGTCTGAAAATTAAACATCTACTAAACCACAGACAAGTAACACAAGTGTTACTTGTCTGTGACTAAACCTAACACACAACTAAACTGCAATAAAAACGTTTCCAAAACGTTTGATGGCAGAGGGATTTCGAACGACTTGTATTTGCCTTGTCACGAATACAAAAGGGGGCAGCACATTATGCGGTACATGGAGTCGTAAATGGCTATTATTTCAGAAAATGAATTCCATTTTCTTTGTTAAAAAAAATCGTTCCTCTGTAGGTCATTGGAACGATTTTTTTTATGGTCATATAGGGAATCCTATTATCGGTCACTACAGGTGTGAGAATATTAATCCGTGATACACTACGGTCAGTAAAGCTATCAATTTGAAGTCACGTTAAAAAGGATATTGAAATTAGGCGATTTGATTATTTTACTGGGACCGGAATGTACCACAGATTAAGAAGACTCGTTTTCCTTCAACAAGTCCAAATCCGAATAGCCTCGTCGGTCAATCGAATTCTCTCTCTCTCTCTCTCTCTCTCTCTCTCTCTCTCTCTCTCTCTCTCTCTCTCTCTCTCTCTCTCTCTCTCTCTCTCTCTCTCTCTCTCTCTCTCTCTCTCTCTCTCTCTCTCTCTCTCTCTCTCTCTCTCTCTCTCTCTCTCTCTCTCTCTCTCTCTCTCTCTCTCTCTCTCTCTCTCTCTCTCTCTAAATGTCATGGCCGCTAATTGAAAGAATCTACATGTTGTATTTAACCCCCTATCCCTAGAAGGCTACTTGTCCAACTTGAAGTCGATTTTCAGAAAGTTGCCCAATTGAAAATCAGCAAGTTCGTCATGTCAGTAAAGGCTGAAAAAAATTGGAAGCTCAGCTCCCTTTCCACAATTGCCTTTTCGAAAGTTCCCAGCTCTGCAAAAAAATCACATCATTGGTCAACACAGTTATATAAAAACAAACCTCTGTACAATCATTTGTAATTGTAACGTCATCAAACCAAAAATCATCACATTTAATTCGTCAACAAAGGTGTAAAAAAAAGCCCGTCTAGGCGATCACTTTTCAGAAATGGTTGATTCTTTCGAGAGATCGACTAAATGTGACATATGTAAGTAGAATTATGTGTAATTCACTTTGGCATTCAATCCGTCTCCTACGATTACACAACTCGCCCTATTCTTGTTTTCCCCCTTTCACGACAAATTGTGAACACTGCATTTTCTCTTCACAGCAAATTGAAATTGAATCGAAGCTCTCAAAATGAAATTTGCTGACGAGTAAAATGGAGCGAGAAAAGGCGACTCAATATGCTTTCCTGTGCATGGAAATCCATAAAAGAACGGGGTATTGTTCTAAAACAATGTCGCTCGCAGCAGATGTGAACGAAATAATTTCATTAGCTGTGTATTCATGTATGGTGTGCTTTCAATATGTTTAATAGGCTGCATTTATAATTAAGGTAAAAATCAAAAAGGGAAACAATCTAATAACCCTATTTGAATGCAAAAATACTCTTGTTTTGTGTACACGCTTTTGTGATTTACCGCCTCGGTATATAACACCATGGTTGTAATCAAATCAACCCAACAACTTCTGCAATGTGTTAATTGAATAGATCTCCTGTAATGAAGTGTTCAAACCCCAGTCGTTGTGTTGCAATTTGCTTAATTTAGTACCGACAATCACCCGCCAACAAACATATACACAATAAAATCGCTTTGGTCACGACTTTCACAATAGCCTGAAAAGTGTGCCTGTTAAAATACAGTTTTAATAGAATTATTGCATGTTTTGACAAGTCAAGTAGTTTGAGTTGCGAATTCATGGATCGTTATAGCGGCGCTGTTTTTGTTTAGGAAGTAGACACATTATGTATATGAAGAAAGGGTGCCATAAAATATATGTATTAAAATGAGTCGATTTATCGACTGTTAAGAATTTCGATACCCAACGTTTCAAATGAAAAAAATCAAACTATTGTACCGATTTGTCAGACTTGATTCACTAATTTTAAAATACACCATGAACGATAATTTTCATGTTATTCTGATCTTTGGAATTCCCACCTAAATAGTGATGTGAGTATTCTTTTTATTCCATTGTACCTTTTATTGATAAAAGTGCTTTTAGATAGATGATTATCAAGAATTCCATATCCGTTTTTTCACATTTTATCACATTTTGACCATTAAGAGGAAATACAATATGATAATCAATCAGGACGAACGGCATGATTTTCCCGCCTAAATGTCGGCACTAAAATTCTTACACTTTTTATTTTAAACGATTATCTCATTATTGAGTTTATTTTTATTAAAATGGGCCAACATATTACGCTTAGTGTCATATATTTACAAAACAAATTGTTGAAATGACGGATTGGCAAAGAGTGGCGAATTTACACCTGACTATCTTCTCAAGTTACATAAAAAATTGGCAACATAAACCGTTATACTTTCTGTACGATAACATTTGTGTCAATAAAGATGAAACTAGTTGCAATTTATTCCATAATTTGTCACAGTTACTTTAACATTAGGCAGCCTGAAAAAAATTTCCACTTTCAAAAATTGTCCACCATATGTTGAACGTGTCGCCGCAGCTTTGACAAAACGACCAACGAACACAAGGCGGCCGATCGCGATGTGGCGCTGAGTATCGGAGCAGTATGTACGTACGTACGCGACAAGGTTGTTAACACCTCATAGTACACTGTGTGTACTCCCCGTATAAAATGTATGTCTGACTTTACACGTACAATACTTCATTACAGCACCACTATATGCATTACCCTCCTGGGACACGACTTTTTGTTTATCGGTACTCAGCTTTCAACGCCATCTCTATAACCAAAAACAAGCTAATGAATAAAGACAGCCAATGATCTTTGCCGTAGAAAATTGCACCCTATTGACTCCTTTTTTAACGTCTGATCTAATCTCCTAAACATCTTTATCAGCTGGGACAACATCACCAGCAATCAAAAATCACGATCTAATGAATATTTTCAATATTATGGGGGCAAAATGAAATATTAGATATAAATTGCCGAGGGCATGCATTCAGGTTTGACTGACGGTTGCTTATTCGGTATGTAGCACGCCACTTATGAATTGTGCGTATTTAAGAGCGCATATACTCGAATCAGCTGATTAAACATGTCGGTTTCAATATTAATTTACTTGATTGGCTGGGCTGACTGCCTTACTCGTACGTAAAGTGTCAAGTCCAATTTAACCATCTAAACTGTCATCTGTCGTACTAACCAGTATTATCAGACTCATAATAACGACTTCGTAGTTCATCTCGTTGAGTCTCTGTTAACTCTACATTTATAAGGCCTCTTAATTTCTCTTCGTTCAATTTTTTTTTTTGACGGAGATTTCTGCCTGAATCTCCGAGGAAATATTAAACTTAGCTATAATGTCGGTGTGACTATTCGTTCACCTGTTTGTGGTTTGATAGCCGTGTCACTTCTGAAGAAGAATAAGTGTGAAAATGTCGGAATATTAAGTTTGACGATGAATTATGATTTTATGATGCTCGCTCGCTGTTAAATTTAACACCCCTCTACTTTTTTTGTACCGGGATGCAGAACAAGGAAAAGCGATTTATATTGATTACGTTTGAATCACGTTCGCTTTTTTTTTTGTTGAGTTATACTGTTGTGTAGTTAAATAGTTTTTTTTTTCAAAGTGTCTGCTAGCGTTTCTGAGTTCAGGTTTCAGCTCCTTACCGTTGGTGTGAATTATATTCACGCTAAAGGAGAACACCATGTCGGTTTCAATAATCTCACTAATTGCGAACTGAAACTGACATCAATTGAAACCAACACATATATTCAATAAACCGGAAATCGCTCCCTTGGTTTTCAACATACGCAGTACATTTTTAGGTACTTTTTCACTTATGTTATCAATCAATCCAAATTATTTAAATTTACAATGCTAAGCAATTAGTATAATTGTACACTGTAATAATCAATTAGCGATCATCATTGTTTTGTATTGAATATTCGTTGTTAACGGGTTCCCGTAACAATACTATCGGCAGCCATCGCACCCTCGGGGAAGTATACGTGGACTCCCTGCATACCCGTGCGCTTCATTCACGTTCCGCATCTCCCCGGCCGTTCTTCGAAGTAATTTCCGATGCCGCATATATACACGTATTATTATTTGAATAATATTTCTTTTTTAGTGTAAAAACCTCTTTATTCACAAAAGTCTTTTGAAATTCGAGATATTTTGTGTCTCAAGTTGTCTTAATTTTAAATATGTTGCGTTCGTTGTAGATTATGAAACGCAGAGATGATGAACGAAAGATGACTCGAGACTAGCAGATAACTATGATTGATGGCAGGAAACCAGTGAGACTTTCGCCGAATACAAAATATGAAAAGTCGGACTTTGTTAGTTGAAGATTACTGAAGCATTAACTGTTGAATATTGAAAGAGCTCTACAAAAAACCCTGTTGAAAAATGTTTTGAGTCTCAGATCTATGCCTCGTGGACTACTGCATAGCTGTGATGCGTTATTAAATATGAAATACCCTATTCAATTCAGCGCGTCTTAAATTGTGTGTGTGTGTTCCCTATATCGGTGAATCATTTCTCCCGTCTAATGAAAGTTTGATCTGATTACCATGGCGATCTGGCTGTTATTTGGCAAGACAATGCGGCGTAATAGCTGTTGCGATATCTGCTTTTATTGAGATATCTCAAAAGCTTAAAGAGTTCTGTGACAGGGCCAGATAGGCCTTAATACGTTCATTTACGTAGTATTCACCGGGACAATTATGACTTTTGTTCGGGGGAAAGAAGAAAATAGAACGTCGTAATCAGTTTGGTGGCAGTGTTTTGTTACCTAGTCAATCGCGAACACTGAAGAAGACGGAGCCTTTGTGTACAGGGACGACTATTAATTTGGGTAAATTGAAACCACATAATAGATAAGCCATTAAGCCGGCCTGCTCTATTGTGAGCTATTGGCAGGATCTTTGTCCCGAGGTTGGAAAAACCCCAGACGAGTATGAAATATATAATCAGATATGTCACTTTCTGTGATTGATAATACCATAGACTGATAATGGACGATAGGGAGATGGGAATAAATGCATTGAATCTTTCTGGGATGTGTAGTACATCTCTGAAGACTGTCAGCTCGAGTTGATTTTCGTGCAGACGCTCAATTGTTCTTGACTCTGACTTTCAATACACGTCAATCAAGAATCTTTCATTTTTTTTCTTTTGTTGACGCTAAAATGACAAACTAGCGAAGAGTTGGACACACTGTCACGGGCGGTACAACACGCGAAGGGGAAACGAAAGAACACTGACCGCCAGCCTGCTTGATCGATGCTCAATATACGTAGTGTGCGAGCAACCGGAGTGCGCCAACTATACCCAACGCCGGTATAAAATACAAGCGTAGGTCCGAGATTTTCTTTTGGTGGCCTTGTCTATTTTCAGAGTCAACTTGCGATGGAAGATAGAATTATCTTGGCTTTTCACTTTTATCTTGTCACATTTTGACACAATAAATAACTCGCCTTTGCCCCCCCCCCCACACACACATACAGACAATTCTTACCTCATCAATGTGAAAAGATACAGGTTGTATTTTGTGACCAATAGTAAATATTGTATCAGGAAACCCAGAAAACCTGGCCTAGATTGTTTTTAAAAAATGATCT
Organism: Glandiceps talaboti; assembly: GCF_964340395.1. Taxonomy (NCBI): domain Eukaryota; kingdom Metazoa; phylum Hemichordata; class Enteropneusta; family Spengelidae; genus Glandiceps; species Glandiceps talaboti. The sequence goes on from NC_135559.1 coordinate 8,479,360, forward strand.
TCAATAAACCAGTGAATTCAATAAAAAAAGTAAATGCATATGGAATCGGAAAATTGTGATATTTTTTCTATGTTGGAGAAAGCAAAAGACTGAAACAAACTGATTCGCCTTGTTACACGCACACATCGAAACCTACGAATTCTGAGTTTTGCGTGCGCCCCCTACGTTAGAGGTGATAATTGCTTTCGTCTTCATAGCAGTAGGTCACTTACTAAAGAATTTAGTCGGATCAGTAGATGTTTACACTCATCACCGCGTAATGTGTTAATTGGGCAAATAGCCCGCGAGTTTGTTCTAGGATTAGCAATCTACTAATTAATGCAAAGTTGGAAAACTCTGATAAACAGTGATAACAGTAGGAAATAGGGGAAAAAAAGTCAAATATAGAGAAAATAAGAAAATAATATCAGAAATCCGGAAAGTCGCGAGAACAACATTGTTTAGTCATCCTGTTCCCTGTGATTGAACGATGTTTTTACATAAAGATATCCCTTGACTAACAATAACAGAGACACAACACATACAGTTTTACCTAATCATATCAAGAAATGGAAATTGCTATTCTAAAAACCTACATACATGTACACTAGATATAACTGACGTGTTATTTTTTTCGAACGATATATTCACTGAAAATTATCAAATTACCAATAATTAAATATCTTGCATGTTGACTAGAAGTAGATATTTTCCATGACTAGTACAGTAAAATATTGATATCATGATCGCATTGGAGTGCTGATTTTGGGTGCGGACCCAAAAATTAATTTGATTGGATTTGTTGTACCATATAGTATATGTGCAGCTTTACACATTTATATTTATCCACAGGTGATTCAATAGTGTTCAAAGTGAACAATATTGCAAGTAAATCATAATATATAGTTTCAAAAATATCGTTCCAGATGCTGTACAACGCATTTCAGAGAGGTCAAGGGTAGGGAGGGGAGGGGATGGGATGGGGATGCTATTAGTACAGTGGTATTATATCATGCATGTTATTGACGGCCAATTTACACAAGTCATGAGACAATGAATTAATTGCTAGCTTTGACTTTTAACATACACGTGATGACACACATTGTATTATTTATAGAAGCACACAACCTGCAACGGTGACCCCCCTCCATCCCTTTCATTTTCTGGTTAGAGTGAGTATGTCAGAGAATATGTACCTATACCACCCGTTGCAAGTTACTGTTCACCGGTTCAGTTTGATACCACCTCGCAGAAACCAACAAGAATCAAACTGCATGTTTTACGTACACTAAGATAGCAATTTCTTGCTACATTTTGTATATTATGAAATAAACGTGTTGCAACTAGACACAGACACACGGGTGCCAATGTTTTGGCGTCTGCATTTTGTGTCTACATAGTGGTATGTTAGTTCATTTCATTTAGACAAAATGTCGCCAAAAAAACTGTGTTCATTCAAGCTTGCTACGTTAAAATGTATTATTGGTTTCTGTGTGGCTTTGTCAAACAGATCGAACCATATGGCCAGCAGTGGATGCTAACATAAAATGGGCTGCGTAACACATGAAAACATATATTCAGGACCTAATCATCATCGAACTATAGACTATAGTGACAGAAGTATGCATAAAGAAGCTGTGGAAACTGAAACCGTGGCTGTTTACGAATTTTTTAGTAACCAAAATATTACGTCATAATGTTATTTTGTTGTTTTGTCTCATAGCAGAATACATGATGTGGCTCGTCAGGGTTCAGTATTTCTCAGCAAATTGAAATTTCGTATGAATACTTAAACAAGAAACACAAAAATAACAACTGATGAAATCCAAAATGTTACAGATTGTGACCCTTTAAAAGGTGGCACAATGTTTGGATTCTGGATTTGTCAATGGAGTCAGTTCGTCAATAAAAAATAAATCTATACCGTGGAAAAACGGTAAAGGGTGATTTTACCCACTTTGCAAGGCACGATCGCGAATTAACGCGAATAGGATACTAGACGAGTTTCATGCAAGTATATATATTCATAAAATGTCTCAAGTTGAGCAATGTAACTTCACACTTTATATTGATTTTCGAAATCAGAAGTGAAACGAAGTAATGGTAAAGATTGAACTGTGAGGGCGCTTGTCGTCTATCGCTGTACAAACGACAACCATAGTTTCTCTCGGGCGAATAAACACGTTAAAAAACCCATAAATGTTTACTACTCAAGGGTTATTGTGATGGAAACAATGGGAATGTTTTACTATCAAATTAAATTACAATGGGTAGTTCATTTTTTACGACATGGCAAACATTTCGACCTTGATACTTCAGATGGCAGGTTGACATCAGTTGACTCATGGATGTATGAGTCTCCTCTAATACATCCATGGTTGACTACAGCAAGTTTGCTAGAGGAAAAAAAATACACAGTCACTTTATGCTACTACTATAACTGCCTGAAAATGTAGTGACTCTTCACTCAAGAAAATCTAAAACCAAACATGTTCAGAATCAAGAAACGGAGAGTAAGGGGTGGGGGGGGGGGGGGTTCATCATGCCAATATTGAAATAATGAATAAGATCACATATTTCAGAATTTTCGTCAACTTGTACATTGATTTGACTTTACCGTCTGTCTGTCTGTCTGTCTGTCTGTCTGTCTGTCTGTCTGTCTGTCTGTCTGTCTGTCTGTCTGTCTGTCTGTCTGTCTGTTCCTCGATCTCTCTGTTGTGTTGTGTTGTGTTGTGTTGTGTTGAGTTGTGTTGTGTTGTGTTGTATGTACGCTTTTGCATGCATGCATGCGCGCGCGCGTGTGTGTGTGTGCGTGCATGCGTGCGTGCGGGCGTGCGTGAGTGAGTGAGTGTGTGTATGTCACAGTTGGCAACATCTATGACGTCATTCAACAAGCTGGCGCGGCCAGGCTGACGGTTCATTTTTCAAACTATAAACGTTCACATAATGTCTTTGCATTCAAACAAACAATATACCCGCGAGCTGGCGTTCTCTTTTAGACCTTCGACTTTCTTTCTTTTTTGTTGCGACGCAAAAACCCATACAATATCTTGAAGTTACGCTCTGATTTGAACTTTTAGTCGATGAGTTACTAGCATGAGGGGAAATGTGTCGACACTTTGTGAATAAGGGAAAAGTTTCACGACCATAGTAACATTTTATTGATTACCCCATCAAATCATCAAAGGCAAGCGACAAAGACTATTAAGTTTGATTTATTGTCTGATTTTAAAAGGTGCCTGAAGCCGAATGCCCCACCTTTCTGAGTCAATGTGCGTGACAATACCAGCACTGGAAGTTGAGAGACACCAACGTTAGGTTTTATCGATACTTTCGTTTAATGATAGCCTACTACTTCACGGCTTCACTATAGCAGTATAGTCACACCGTGTACACGGTATAGGTACAGTAGACGTTCAGTTTATTGATTTGATAGTTATTCCGATATTTCATAGACCCCAGAACTTTACTATAACAGAAAGATAACATACTTTACCAGCCGCTTTACTCAGGAAACAATTTTCTGTTCTGAAAAGTGAAATGTATCATTACACGAAAAGTCAAATTTACCCACCGTTACCCAACCTTTACCCTACCTGAGACCCACCATCTCTGTCCAGGGGTAGTACGAGACGTAGTACCACTTTTGACAGTGTACAGCCCCAGGGGAGATATCACAGGGGGTAAATAAAGTCTAGATTTACCCCGGTGGAAAGACATCATGGTCAAATATGGCTTTTCGTATAGTGATAGATTTTAGTCACGTATATAATTTGATCGTTAGTCTTGCTTAAGCTTAACAGACGGTGTAAGTCAGGACTCGATTCCGACATTGCCCATCTCCTTTCTCCGGTGTTTAGCTAGTGACATTGTCAGAATCAAAACCCCATACTCCGTCTGTAAGCAGGACTAAATACTTCGAACTCTATCAAATACTAGTACAAATGAAAATTCTACTTTCACAGGTGGGTTAAAGAAGTACTTTGGCATATCAATACTTGCATGCCTTGAGTATATATGCGTATGAAGTACAGATAAGACAAAAATGCGTGGCATTCATATTCTACCGATATTTGGTTTGTATTTGCATAGGTCATGAAATTTGGAGGTCCATAATCACAGTGGGAATCTAATTGTGAAATTTCAGCATTTAGAACGAGATATTTTGGGTATCAGATACGTTCTTGATTTCCTAAAAGGCGGGTAATGTACAGCTGTAGTAATACAATGAAAATTTCATGTCAACGATCAATTGATAACAAAAGTGAAAAGCGGCTCGAAAAGCTATGATTTCATCTATAAACGCCATTAACGGTATATCAAGAAATGCTAAGCCATAGAAATATTACAATTCAAGTTGGTACATAGATAAATAAAGTAAGGCTGGATATATCAGCTTGTTACTCGGGTGAAAATAGTTTATATAAAATATCAATTCAACAATTATGTATGTTGTCGATAGCGGTCAATTATCTTCTGATGTAATCAGCACGGTTGGTGGTATAATAGCGGTTTCCTAGACATTTTTGTAAGTGCATACTGCAATTCTATCATTGAATCAATTATGTGTTATGTCTGGATATCAGCTTTGAGTGCTATAATTAATAACAAGTGATATGATTCGGTAGAGAGGAAAGTAACTTCTGTCACGGTTTAAAGGTACATGTACCTCAAAGTGTACAACAAGAAAATGCCCCCCCCCCAAAAAAAAAAAAAGAAAAGAAAAGAAAAAAGATCAACAAAAACTCCAACCCGGCCTTTACCAGCACCAGTACGTACTACTATCACCGCCACTATTACCAGCAACATTAACTTGAACACCTCCAACAGCACCACCAGCAACAACACTATCACAATCACCAGCACTGCCAGCACCAGCAACTTGAACAACACCAGCACAAGCACCAGCACCATCACCTGCACCACCAGCATCACCAGTACCAGCATCACCACTAACAACACGAAACAAACAAACTAAAACAAACAAACAAACAAACAAACAAACAAACAAACAAACAAACAAATTTAGCTTCTGCCTCTTTAATATCGATATCTTGTTTTAGTCTTGTTGCCTGGGCATATTATTTCACTCCATATCATTTTATCGTCAGCAGATGTTTGATACCAGATTCGAAAACCTAACATAGTGAGCCCTCAACGTCACTATATAACTTTGCCTTCGTTTGCAACATGCGTGTTGGTTTGTGGAAACCTTTTGACTGCAATTCATTGAATCATGATTGAGTATGATTCCAACAAAAGATGTGAATTATGTTGTTTACTACTAGAGCACATGACACTCAGCAACGTGAAACCAGGGCAATAAAACTCTCTTCACTTAATTCGTATCTGTACTGCTTATTCAGGCGGTTTAATCAAAGTTTACAACCCTAGCTATTGGTATTTGAATTTTTATTCTTTTTTTTTTACATTATTTATTTTTCTAATTTTTTTTACTTAGGAGTGACTAGGAAAATATGTGTCGGTACGCATGTTCTCTCTGAAAGTAGCATGGAAGCTGAAGTGGTTCCGGGCTAAAACAAACTACTCTCGTGCAAACCTGGTAGCGTGTTGAAAGGTGGAAGAAGCAGTAGTACTGTCAACATGTGGCCTACGAATGCACATGCGCGCAAAATTTCAATTAAATGGAACTAGATCAAGTGATTACCTGTCGCTTTATTAGTTCAGTCTACTTCTGTTCAAACGCACCACTCCTATTCAATGGCTTGTTGAGAGATGGACGTGTTTTTAACTACAAGTAGGTGACTACTAAGGTAGTAGTACTACTACTATAACACCACAGGCTGTACAGGAAACCTATATGTCATATTTGGTGATAGTGGTGTGTATGAGTTGGTGGGGGTGGTGGTGGTGGTGGTGGTGAGGGGACTGTTTATCGGACTGAAATAACAACAATGACATCAGTTTTATGAGTGTAATGTATTTGAGTGAGAGAGAAAGACAGAGAGACATTAAGAGAGAGACAGATATACAGAGAAACTTAGAGACATATACACAGGAAGAGAGAGACAGAGAGACAGACAGACAGAGAGACAGGCAGACAGACAGAGAGAGAGACACACACATGCACACAGAGACAGAGACAGAGACAGAGACAGAGACAGAAAGACAGAGACAGAGAGCGACAATGACAGAGAGACAGACAGACAGACAGACAGACAGACAGACAGACAGACAGAGAGACAGAGAAAGACAGAGACAGAGACAGACAGAAACAGTGAAACAAAGAAAACGAGGGAGAGCGTGAGACACAGAGAAACAGAGAGAGTATTTTACGGTCAATGAATAACTTTATATTTGTAATAGGTTCACGCTCCAAAATTTTATTCATAATTGAATTCGCCAGTTGGAAACTTATTCCCAAGTCTAACTCTGTGACTAGATATAACCACAGCAAATGGCGTCTTCTAATGGGTAGAATCTTTAAAAGATGAATTGTAAAAACCTATGGAGGTCAAAGGTCACATTTTATCCGCTTTTCGGTTGCGTATAATTAGATCAGCGAACAATCAGAGCAAAAATGAATTCTAATAAAACATAATTTTCCTCTCTCTATGAATACAAAACTGATTATATAATGGTGCAAGGTAAAACTTGATCTCCATGGAGATAATGATGAACAAAATAAGCAGAATTTTAGAAACACTCATAGCCTTCACATCTGACATTAGTAACAGGTTTGCTGTAACACAAATTTTCAAATAAAAAGTCTTCTTTGTTTGCCCGTACGGGAGACATTAACTTCACATTTTTTAATGTCTCCCCATAATATGGATGTATAGTTTGATGGGGTTTGATTCCCATTTGCGCAAATTCGGCAATTTCTATGACAACAATTAGTGTTGTAGCCAGTTTGACACTAATGTACAAAATTTCAAAACAGACAGTTGCATGCAGAGGACAAATGTATCCATCCTGTTATAGGCCTGACGTGTCTAGAACAACTGATATCAAATGTAATTTTGTAAATCAATGTATTCCGTCAACAATACACACACACACGCACACACACACACATGACGCACACACACACACACATACACACGACGCACACACACATACACACATACATACACACATACACAGACATACACACGACGCACATACACACACATATACACACGACGCACACACATACACACATACACACATACACACATACACACGACGCACACACACATACACACATATACACACATACACACACATACACACACACACACACACACACACACACACACACACACACACACACACAATACACCGGTGTTATTTTGTGCTAAGAACAATCCCTGAATGGACCCGTCTACCCTTGAACACGAGGGAAGTATTATCCAGTACAGTGCCTAGAAGCTGGATGTCGTGTCAATTGTTCTTTACACAATCAGCTGTGAGGGCGCTTGTCTTCCGTCTGTGTGTCCCATGGGGGTATTACACCATTGCTGTGTTACTACGAGTTCATTCAATCATGAAGCGCTGCTTTAACATGCTCATTATTACTAAGCTGTTACTAGCTACAGTATCTGCGTTTGTGAAAATACGTTTTTGGATGTTGACACAATAGTTACAGACAGGGAATTCGTGTTGTGGATTTGATGGAACTTGAATGTATGTGGAGATGATAAACAACAAACCGTGACATCATTTTTTCTGCCTAAGATACGGATGCAACATTGCTATTTAAGTGAAATACAAAATAACCATAGAAAGGTACTACCAAACTAGATAGACTATAGAGTTTCAATTACTACCAAACTAGAGAGATTATGAAGTTTCAGTGTTTTCTAATGTCTCACTCGATGTTTTGCGTTATGAATTACACAAGAAAAATGCAGACACTGATAATGTGCAAGCATGATACATTTATCTTACTGTGAACACAAACCAACATTGTCGATGAAAGAACGAACATTCAAACACAGAACTGTTTGTTTTCGTTCATGGTAACTTTCATGTGTAAGTACAATCACTGCCTGTATTTTGTTTGTGTAATTTGTACCAAAAACACGTTGTGTGAGATGTCAAAAAACCACCTTGTCGCCTAACTGAAACTCTAAAGTCGTTCTTATTTGGTAGTATAAAATCTAAAAACTCACTGTTGTACGGCGAATTTCAAAATATCGTACAGATTCCCAGTTTGATACAACTATATGCAGATACGAATAAGAAACTACGCATGCCACAGCAAGATTGAATGAATACAGTTTCTTGCTACATTTCGTCAAATTGAAATGAACTGACATGCCGCCACACAGATATCAAATTGATACTAAGAAAAAAAATTGGCGCCCGAATGTCTGCATGGAGTTGTAATACATTTAATTGGTTTATTTCATTTAGACTAAATGTAGCAAAAATTGCGATCTTGCTATTGAAGTGTGGCATATGCATATTGTATTGGTTTCTGTGTGTGGTTGTACCGAACAGAGTAGTTGAATGGTATTGTGAAAGTCTCCGTAAATTGATTGACATAGTAGAGAAAGTAGATTATTAACTGTTTACACATGAAATCACGTTAATAATTATATTTACACAAACCTGTCAATCAAATATCATGAAATAAAATAAAACTAGTGTTTTCCCATTGTCAATTATATAGGATTCATAACTTGAAATACAAGCCACTTTTGAAAAAAAATTGAATTATATCTACTCTCAATCTCCAACACAAGGATTTTACTTTTCTAAAAAATTCTCTTGGGAGGACAATCATTGCATAAGTTTTGCCACTTTCAGTAATTAATTCGGGACATGGGTGGCAATGTATACGCAATGATCTAGAAGATGTGACGGTACGGGAAAATAAGAACAAATGTAATGAAAAAGAATGAATGTATACATGAAAAATTACTGACCGAATGTGGCACAAGCTGAATTTGTGACATTCAAGTAAAATACCTACATTAAACCTTGATGAAGTCATGACGTAGTGTTACTACCAAACTAGAGAGACTATAGGTTTCGATTAGGCTGCACTATGTTTTTTATGTCTCAAATAACGTTTTTCGTTACGAATTACATAAAAATAATAGTCACTGGTAGCGCGCACACACATGAAACGCTAAATTTTATCTCACTTTGAATGCAAATAAATAGTTCTGTGTCTGAATCTTCCTTGTTTTATCTGACAGTGATGTTGATTTGTGTTCACAGTGAGATAAAATGTATCACTTTATGTGCTTGCACGCTATCACTGTCTGTATTTTGTTTGTGTAATTTGCTTGTAACAATACTGTTGTGTGAGATGTAAAAGACATCATACCGTATATAGTAATTGAATCTCTAAAGTCCCTCTGGTTTAGTAATGATATGTTGATGTGTGACTTTTATGAGTAATGATGTTGATGTGTGACTTCTATGACGTTAACCTTGTCTTCTGGCATGATTAGAACAGTTGAAATTATAGTGGACATTTTTTAATACGTGTAATAAATTACGTCATGTGTACCGGATTTGAGTCCAGTCAATTCTAAATGATGGTTAGCCATGTGTCAGTAAGTAGAACACTGTGAATATCTTTAAAATATGCAGGACAAAGTACGCTTAAAAAAAATTTTAAGTATCGGGTTGTGTCCCTTTAACGAATGAATTATCAATGTTCAAATTTTTAATAGAGAAATATACATGGAAAAAAAATGAAATGGACAACAAGGTGAATCAACGATTAAACAAATATTAAATGAATAAATGCATAAATAATGAATAGATAGATGAACGAATTAATAATTCATGATACTGTTGAATAAATGAATAAATAAATAAATTTCATTTCATCCGCTGAGAATATTTCTTTTTAAAAGCAAGTGTTGATTTAATCAAAAACTATCTGAATTTCATAAAATTAGAGATAAACACCCTTTATCCAACAAGAAAGATTATAAATAATACAGTAACTTTTGGACACAACAACAAATAAAATAGAAATTACAAAGATAATAGCGTGTTCTGTTTGATAAACTGACCTTGAAACACAATAGGCATGACAAATTGTTGGTATCGTTGCTTTTTCTCATGTTGGGTAGTGTATGGAAAAAAATTGGTATCAGTTCTTTGCTAGTGACTAATATAAAGAACAAAATAACAAAAACATCTTCCAGAATATTTACACCAACATTTTTCACAAAAAAACCCGCATTTTGTGTCAGAAATAGCTTATTACAAACATGTCTTTCCGTCGATTTAACTAGAGTATGGTGTGAGTCACGAAAGCAAAGATTATAAGGAATGGCTAAGATGATATGGTCATGAAAAAAGGTTTGATATAAATAAACCAGGCCGTAGAATTAGGACTTATTTCTTGGGTCGAAACTGAACTTTCTCTATAACTCAAAATACAATGGAAGTCAGTTGCATATTCGAGAAAAACATAATAAAATCACAAAAACTATGAAGTCTCGCCAGAAATAGTGGATGCGGAAACTGACATCAACTTAAAAAGACAATATAAAACTATTCTTCCAATCTGTAATGGCTGTACATCTGATAGGACGAAATAAACAACACAGAGACCATTTGTAAAAAATGGAAAACTTGAACTAGACACTCACACATGAAAAAAATACATTAAAATACATCGCCCGACAGCCAATACCCTTCCACCATGATCTTCTCCATAACTCCGTTCAGACAACCTAGCAGTATTTTAAAGCGAAATTCTTAATAAAATAACCAGGCTCTCAGGGCAAATAACTAATCTTGGGTGAACGGATATTTGTGTCAGGTCACTACCCCGTACAACATGCCCTAACAAAAAAAGTACGATATAAAGATACCATACTTTACATTTGCTTTGATTCGAAAGTCGTTAAAAATGAGACCGCGAATTCGGCTTTCAGCTCTGAACTGCTGAAGAATTGCTCCAGTGTATAAAAATCTTCTACAGGTGTGCGCCTAACCGGCTGGCCCTCACATCAGCTCTCCCGAAAACCATAAATTCTGTGCAACTACTGCCTTTTATGGGTTTATTTCTACATCATGAAGACTTGTAAACGTTCCGTGACTACACTGGTTGTGCTGAATCAACTATATTGGCGAGCTTCACAGAACGTTTACGGTATTTCTTCCCTCATGTTACTAGATTTGGGACTGAAGTCCATTGCTGAACATTTGCTACATTCCAACTATTTGCCATCTCACTCAGCAGCCAGCCACCTGTAAATACTGACTCATTGTTTATATTCAAATATACCTTTACCACCACCACCACCACCACCACCACCACCACCACCACCACCACCACCACCACCACCACCATTACATTTACCACTACCACCACCACCACCATTACCTTTACCACCACCACCACCACCACCACCACCACCACCACCATTACCTTTACCATTACAACTACCACCACCACCACCACCACCACCATCATCATCATCATCATCACCACCACAACCACAACCACCACCACCACCACCACCATCACCACCAATACCACCACCAATACCACCACCACCACCACCACCATCACTAACCACTACCAACACCGCCAACACCATTACCACTACCACCACCACCGCCACCACCACCACCACCACCACCATTACCATTACCACCACCACCACCAATACCACCACCACCATCACTATCAACATCAACGGTAGAGACAACAGCAATAATATAATATCACAAGATTATCATCATAAACATCATGACACGAACATAAACATAGCCAATAACAACGTACGTCAAAGAAACCTCTAGAGAGATACCCGTACTTTTCGTTAAGTCTCGTATGAACTCTACCAGCTATCATTTCAATTTGCCATCCTATTCATAGGCAAATAATATACTTCAACTATCACAAGCGATCAGAATAATATCGAAGTAGAGTATATTGTCCTTTTTGAAATCAACCCTTTTATAAAATTCGTAATATACAGTAAAATGACAT